>NW_010561071.1:67341-72793 GCF_000687285.1 Phaethon lepturus | reverse complement strand
GTGCCGATTGGCTGAGCCTTGCCGTCGCTCTCCCGCCAATCAACCATAAGCCCCATCCTCCACCAACGAGGTTTAGGTCACTCGTGGTATTACAGCGCATGCGCCTTGGTGGTTAACGTGTGAGAGGCGATCTTTTCGCCGCCATTTTGTGAGCGAGGGGTGAGCGGCGGCGTGGATTAGTTTGTTGTTGGGCTCGGTGTTGGGGTGGTGTAACATGCTCGTGCGCTGGCGGTTACGGCTCTTGCGCGCCGCTTTGGCGCTTGTGAGTGGTAAAGTAAGTGGCTGGTGCGTAAGGGTGGCGGCCTTCACTTTCGGGCCCTGCCTGCTGGCGGCAGTGGCCGTCCGGCGGTCTGCGCGTTGTCGGGTCGAGTCCGGCTCCGCTCTTAGGCGAGCGCTGCCTGGAGCGTCAAACAGCCCCGGTCAGAGCTGCTGCTTTGGAGGGCAGCGCAGATACCGTAAGCTGTCGCTTGTGTTCCCCATTTGGTTGCATTTAAAAGCCCCTTTATTACACTGTAAGTTTGTATGGTGGTAGTGCACGATAAAGATTTTGATGGCTGAAGCATTGCAAACAAACAAAAATGTGTGACCGCTTTTGCTTAGAAAGTAGGTGGTAGATTATCTGTGTAATGCTCTTCAGGCTGGTGTGGTTTTTGAGCTGCAGTGAAGGAGTCGTCTTACCATGGTTTTAGGAAGGTGGATTCAATTTTGTAATTTCGTTTTTTGAAATCTTAACTTTGTAATTAAACTGGATATGAGGAACTCTTCCAGGGCGTGTTTGTTGGGCAGGAGGAGGATTTAGAGAAGTAGTACGAGAATTTAGTTTATGTTTTTTAAATTATTTTTTTCTTATCTTTCCTTGTAGAGAGATGCCGAGTTGTTAATAAGAGGTCTGAGGTTTCTAAAGGTATATTCTGAATGAATAAGTCCTAACTGATATATAGGTGGTGTGTGTATATATATAGGAGTAAGATATAGATAAATATAGGAGTGTGTATATATATATATAGGAGTAAAAAGCAAAAGATAATTTTGTAAACTGTAGGAATGTGACTGTATCAGTGTGCTGCTTGTTGTTTGTGCTGTGACAAGAGGCAAGCAAATGTTGATACACAAATTGTTTTAATTTGTTATGTGCTTCTGTGACCCGAGGTTTGTCTCAATGGAAAAAAGAGATGCCCAAAGCAGGTAGAGCCCTTTCCTGAAGCCTGTTTTGTTTCATCAAAAAATCCCAAATTTTAGCCTTCTATTTTATTGTAGCGAACGTGGAAAACAGAGGGGCTTGTTTAAGAAGGTAATTGTCTTATCAGGATTTGGTAGTGCTTTTACTGGGAGGCTTTTTTGGGAGGGTGGTGGTTCTTTTGTTTTTGTTTTTCTTTTTTTTTCAGGAGTCATGTGTCCTTCCCTCTACTACCCAGGATGTTCTGGTAAACTTTACAGTAGGAGTTCTCACATAATTATTCATTTTCTTTTTTTGTGGAACTAGAATGATAGGGATCAGTATTTGCCTAGAAGGAAGATTGTATGATCATGTAGGCTTGTGATAAAAACTATTGTGGCAGTTCTGTTGATTTTTTTGCAGGCTGAGGAAGATCTTGCTCCAATAACTTGTAGTTGAAACTGAAAGTTTCATTTTCAGCTTTCCATAAAAATTCATGAACCAAGCATATGCTTTGTCCAGTCTCCTTGTGTGTTTATCCACTGTCTTTGCATTTGACAGATCTTGTCTACCCCTAATTACTTTCTTAGAACAGCAGTTTATTTCATAGAATTACTTAGTTAAATTATGGGCATGCACAGCTTTTTGAAACATGGTGAAATCACAGATCCATTGACAAATTTGAATGGAACTGGAAGGTGATCGTGAAGACCAGGTTATAGATGAAGGTCAGAGAAGTAGCTGAAGGGTTTGAAGATACTTAAACTGTCAGAATCGGAGTGTTGAGGCAATACGAAATGCATCTGATGCAATTGTTAGTTGATGGGCAGTGCAGAAATGTTGGACCTAGGTAGTGTGTTCTTGCAATTATGAAAACTTAAAATATGGTATACCTATACCTGATAGTGTATAGACAGCCAGATTAAGTAAACAGTAAAGCACAGACGTATAAGTTGTCCTTGATTCGAAGAAGTGATTTACGCAGAAAAAGCAGGGTGAGTAGGGGAGGTGTCCTTGGTCATTCACATATTAAAAAGAAAAGAGAGAAACTAAGCTTGATGATCTTTAAAGGTCCCTTCCAACCCAAAATATTTCATGATTCTATTTTATGAAACAGACTGGAAATACTTTTGCAGGTAAACTGCCCTTGTAACTGCAAGTCCAGTGCAAAGAACCACTGAATTGGATTTCTTTTGCAGAGATTTGCAGTTAAATTCACTGGATGTAAGTAACATTGGTGACATGAGCAGAGATTGTATAAATGATATGAATTACATTCCCCTCTTTTGTTTTCTTTGAACAGAAATACTTTACTTTGGGATGAAATACAGTTATCTTCTTGGTCATCTGTCCTGTTCCCTGTCCCTGTATGTCCATGTCCACAAGCTGCTCCCCCCTCCCCTACCTCTCCTACCTCTCCTTCTTCTGATATAATCTTTACTTCTCTGTGTTGTTCTGGGAACAGTTTTCTGATTACAAATTATTCTCAAGTGATAAAATTAGTCTGTAGCCACAAGAGCAAGTCCAGAGGTAGTTGTTCAGATGTTATCCAAACATGTCTTTACAAAGAGAATGGTGTCAAGTGTATCCCAGTTGCATAAAACATGATGTTGTTAAATGTTTGGTATACATTTTAACCAGAAGTGTAATAATATGCTATTAAAGTGTTTTGAAAACAAGTTTCCTATAAGGAATTAGTTGACAAGGAAAAAATATGGAAAATTATCAGGCTGATCTTACTCCTTTTCTTTGCAGACAAAATGGAATCTCCCACTCCCTCACCAAACATAGTAGATCTGAATCTGAAGATAACTCGTATAGAATGCCATTCTGAATGCTTGCTTATAGTGTTCCAGGGTCAGTACAAGGCAGGATGTGAGCTTGACTATTACATACTACAAAATGAATTACAACGTGTATTCAAAGTAAAAGATAATGTTTACGTTGGTGGATCTTGTTTGGTGGAAGACATGGAAGGAAAATGGCATAGAGGAAGAGTTTTGGAAAAGAAAAAGAATATCTGTGAGGCTTTTCTTATAGACACTGGGCAAGTGCTAGTGGTTGAGGAAACACATCTTGCTTCTGCTTGTGATGAATTGTTTCAGCTGCCTCCAAAGGTGGTTTTGGGCATTTTTGCAAGCATACTTCCTCTTGGAGAAAAATGGAGTCCAAAAGCCATTAACTATTTTTCATCTCTGGTAGGATTACAGATTACAGGTCATGTGAAAGCTGTTATACCATACCAACTGTTTATTCTAGAAGTGCCAAAGATCATTAGTGATGTTCTTGAACTGCAGTTAGGAAAATTTATTGATGGAGATTCATTTTGCCTTATTGTAGAAACATTAAGAGCGTTTCCCCAAGAAATGCTTTGTAAGAGAGTGCCACAATTGATGCAACAGAAGTATCCAGTCAAGGAGTTGCTTACTTTCAGTAATTTTGAGAAACCAACAGACTTTTGGCCAGTTCCAGATGATCTCTTTCCACGTCTACCTGTTGGCAGTAAAGAAAATGTAAAAATAACTGTTGCAGTAAGCCCAAATAAGTTTTACTGTCAGATACAGAAATGGCAGAAAGAGCTGGAAGATTTGGCAGGAGCTATGCATTTGTACTATGAAGCTATCAGTACAGAAAATAATAAATATTTTGGTAGTTTAGGGCTACTCTGTGCTGCCAAAAGGCAAAATGGGCAGTGGCATAGAGGAGTGATAAAACAGCTTCTTTCTGACCAAGTGGAAGTCTGGTTTATGGATTTTGGCCATACTGAAGCTGTGCCATCTAGTTGTGTTCAAAAACTTAGAGCTGAGTTCATGGCGTTACCAATGATTTCATTTCCAGGTGCGCTGTCTTGTTTTAGGAGTCAGGATGAAACAGTAATAAAAATTCAGCTGAAAGAACTTACACAGGCCTTGATAGGACAAACTTCTGTGTGTGTCCATGTTGATTTATTCAATGACATTAAACGCTTGTATTATGTTACGCTGCAAAATCAAAATCTTGGAATTAATGCTAAGCATCCAGAAAACCTGAATGAGGCAGCTGCATCATGCGTGTCTCTTTCAGAAACAAAAATTGCAAGTATTGCTGTAAACTACAAAGCATGTGATGAGAGACACAATTCATTTAAGAATTGTACTGGAAATAAACCTACAAAAAACTGCTTATCTGTACGGGATATTTCTTTGTCAAGCCACTACAAAAGAGTAGAAATGCAAATTAATTCTTTCCATACTGCTCTTGTGGTATATGTCATAAATCCATCTGACTTCTGGATTCAAACATGTGAATATCAGAATGAATTTCAAGCTTTGATGAAAAATATTGCGGATGCGTATAACCAATGTGGAGCTGATGAAATGGTCCTTAAAAACCCAGAACCTGGATTGCTGTGCTGTGCCCGTTATAGCAAAGACATGCATTATTATCGGGGTGTTGTCATTGAAGTGCTGCATGTAAACATTACTGTTTATTTTTTGGACTTTGGAAATACAGATACAGTACCTTGTTATGATGTGAAAACGTTGCTTCCTGAGTTTTCTCATTTACCAGCTTTAGCTATGTGTTGTGGACTTGCTTGCACATTTCCTGTTGATGATGTGTGGGTTAAAAAGGAAACAGATTTCTTCAAAGACATTGTGTTTAACAAGCCACTCTTGCTTCATGTCATTGGAAAGCAAAACAACAAGTATATTGTTAATGCACAGTATAAAAATGGCTTGCAGCAAGGAAATGTTGCCACATGTATGGTTCAAGCTGGATATGCTGAATACTGGGAGAAGACACTAGATTCTGTTTTAAGTTTGACAAAAAATAGTCAAGCCGTGAATCCCCACAAACTAAAAAAAAAAAAAGTAAATGCACAGAGCATGTGTAATATTCGTAAAAATAAGGTATCTGGAAATGGAGCGATATTTCCAAAGGAAAAATCAGTAGGTGTGCCTTCAGTACAGAGAGAATCTGTTGTGCTGTCCTGTTTTGGAGAAGGTGCTGTCTCTAGAAGGTGTAAATCGGTATGTGAGAAAAAATTATCTTATAAAGAGTTTGTGTTTAAACCAGGAGCTGTTTTTGAAGTGGTGTGTTCTTACATTGTTTCCCCAGCAGATTTTTCGTGTCAGCTGCAAAGCAAGCTGCCAGATCTAAATAAATTAATGGAACAAATTCAGACTTACTATAAAGAGCATAGCAGTCCTTACAAAACTGGACAAGTTGCCTGTATTGTTAAATGTCCCAAAGATGGGAAGTGGTACAGAGCAACTGTTACACAGCAAGTATCTGCAAACGAAGTTGATGTAGTGT
>NW_010561071.1:65993-67310 GCF_000687285.1 Phaethon lepturus | reverse complement strand
GAAAGAGTTCTACTTAAAGATCTTCAAGCTGTTCTCCCAGATTTCCTAACTCTGGAAAGTCAAGCGTTTCGATGTGCACTTAACAATGTACCCTTACAGACTGACTCACTTAATTGGTCTGAAGAAATATGTAGACATTTTGAAGACTTCATTTCTGCTTCTAGAGGACCATTGACTTGCATAATTTATGCTCTTATTCTTGTAAGCCCCAACTGTTTAGGCAATATAGTTGGCTTACATACTCCATTTATTACTGCAGAGGAATTCCTCAGAGAACGTGGTCTCACCCAGTCTGAACATACTGGTCTGAGAAACCTTGCATCTTTGGGTTCTCTGTACAGTTTTTACTACTCATCTTTTAATATAAAAATTGGAAGTGAGGAGGAGGTCTATATAACTCATGTACATAGTCCTTCAAAATTCTATTGTCAGCTTAATCGAAACACTGAAACTATAGAGGCTTTGATGAGGAAAGTTAGTGTCATAAGTAAAATGTCAAATACTGCAAAATATGGTACCAGCAATACACGATTATGTATAGCCAGATACTTTGAAGATGGTCTCTTTTATAGAGCTTTGGCTTTTCCTGTGGAATCAACATCCTATCTTTATGCTGACTTTGTGGATTTTGGAAATAAGAATATGGTGGAGAGAGACCAGTTGATGCCTATTCCAGACTCTGCTACTGACCTCATATTCACACCCATGCAAGCTATTAAATGCTGCCTCTCAGATCTTAAGGAAACAAAAATTCCCGCAAGAGTTACTAGATGGTTTGAAGAAACATTCCTTGGTAAGCTGCTGAAGGCTGTAATTGTATCCAGAGAATCAGATGGACAGATTGTTGTGGAGTTGTATGATGGACACCTCAAAGTAAGTCAGAAAATTAAAAAAAAAATGCTGGAAGAATTGTCACCGAAAAATTATACGGAACAATTTGTTGGAAGTAATGGAGGAGCAATACGTCACATGGAAGATAAGAAAGAAAATAAAGTAACTGTTAAAAATCCTGGAAGAGTTAAATTGAAAACTGAAGTGAAGTGCCAAGTATATGATAAGTGTTATCAGACAGATTTTGGGCAGAATTTTGGAGATGAAGAGCAAACTGCATGTAGCACATACAAGTTGCGTAGATGGCCCTCAAAACTGCTAACTTCACAGGACAGTGAAGAACCAGGTTTTAGAAATGCTGTCAGTGCTGTTCTGGAGCACAGAGAGGAACCTATAGTTGGAGAGCCTGCTTCTCAGTCAATCTGTCATCCTGCTTTAAATTCAAAGGAAATAACTGTAAATGCTCTCTCTGAATCTCATCATGAA
>NW_010561071.1:0-65962 GCF_000687285.1 Phaethon lepturus | reverse complement strand
GCAGGAAAGGAGTAACAAAAACATACCTCCATTAATCAGTCTTCCTCAACATGATATTCAGGTGAATTCTGAAGTAGCAGGGTATATTTCTCATATGAATAGTCCATCAAATTTCTATGCTCAGCTTGCAGAGGATGAAAACCTAACAAAACAACTAACAGAAGAATTAAATGAAAGCATGGTGAATATAGGTCATGAAAATTGGTTCCATGAACATGTGGTAGGGGATCTTATTGTAGCAGAGCATGACAGTGGTTGTTTTTGCTACAGAACAGTTATTAAAACTCTGAAATCAGGAGACTCCTTTGAGGTAGAGTTCATTGACTATGGTAATGCAGCAGTTTTAAGTCCTTCAAAAATCTACAGGATTCAGAAAAAGTTCTTAACTTTGCCATGCCTCAGTGTTGATTGTTTCCTTAGCAGAGTAAAAAGTGTTTGTGATGGAAGCTGGACTAATAAAAGTACTTCCTATTTTGTAAGTGAAATAAATAACAAGGCAGTTGCTTCCAAGTTCTTGCGGCAACATGGAGAGCGATGGGAAATAGATACAATTTGTGATGCAAAGTCTATGTCTAATGTCTTGCAGAAAAAGGGCAGGACAAGGTGGGAACACATACCAATGCATAATCAGGAAAACAGGCCAAAACAAATTCTTGTTACAAATGGTAATCCTCAAGATAGAAAGTCTAGGAATGGTTTAGGTGTTCAAAGTAAAACTAAGGCTGTTAGGATGAAAAATACTTCCAAAACACCCTTAAATGTCCTTCCTCAAGATCTAAATTCTGGACACATAGAAGGAGCAGAAGTAATTAATATTTCAGAGAGTGGAGAATTTCATGTACAGTTACATAGAAATTTGCAAATATTACATGAGTTAAATGTAATGCTTGTCAGAGAAGCACAAAGAAGTGATTTCTTTAGAGTGGATGACATTGAAGAAGGATTGGAATGCATGACAAAATCTGAAAGGAACTTGAAGTGGTATCGATCAAAAGTGATAAAGAAATTTGTCAGGGAGAAGTTAATGCTAGTTTTTTTCATGGATTATGGCAACTATGAGATGGTGTCCGTAAATAATGCAAAGATGCTCAGTGACGAGATCAAAAGTATTCCTAAACAAGCTGTGTTTTGTAAATGGATTTGGTTTAAAAAACTGAAGAAAATGCAGTTTGTCCATGTAGTAAATGCACTCCTGGATCGTGAAATAAGGATCTTGTTTTTGAGATACTTGGAATCCTCACATATCTGGGAAGTTGATATTTTAATAGGGGAAGTTCTGCTTCAGGAGTATTTGAACCGGCTCTTAAGTCATTGTGAGACTAGTGTTGGACAAGAAAAATCCAGTAATACAGACTGTAAGGAGTTTAATACATTGTTTAAGATAAAATCAATCAGATGGATGCTGCTGCAGAGTGGCAGAAGGTATCCGGGTTTTGCAACTGCAGTTACTGATCCTTCAAACTTTTGCATCCAGTTTGAACTCTTATTTGATTGCATGAAAAACTTGTCTTTGCTGCTCTCTGACCTTCCTGATAACTTGCCAGCTTTACCAAAAGAACTTGTGGCTCCTGGTGCTAGCTGCTTGATGAAGTTTGGACTGGAAGCACAGTGGAACAGGGCAGAAGTTAGTGAAGTAACAAGTCAGTCTGTTGTTCTTACATTTGTTGATTATGGCTTTCTGAAGAGCATCCCTTACTCTGATATCCATAAACTTAAAGTTATTCCAGAAAGTCTGTCTGTCTTACCACGCTTGGCACACTCTTGCTCTTTACATGATACTGTTCCTGCCAAGGGGGAATACTGGAGTGATGAAGCTAAACTTTTTTTTCAGAAGCTTCTTAGTAAACCGGGTCTGATATTTCATTTTAAACACTATGGCTCTGAAATGAAATTAGAGGTGGATGTTCTGTACGAGGAGCTCAATCTAGCTCATGCCTTAATTGCTGCTGGCCATGCAGTCTACTCTAGAAGTGGTTGCTGCCTTATTCCAGTTGGCAGAATTAAATCATCAGAAAACTGATTTGCAGCCTAAGTGTCCAAATTCTAGTTACTGTGCAGCACTGTGAAACAGATTATAATTATGATGAAAACTCTTACTTTGTGGACAGAAATAAAGCAAAGAAATGAAACAGAAAAAGTATCTGAAACATAGGACTATCTGTGATGAAGTTTCCTGTAAGGAAGTCTGGTAAAGTGGGTGCTGGAATATCATTAAGAAAAGATCTGAGTTTATATAACACTGAAAGAAAAGAAAAACTGCAAAAGATGGACAATACTGTGAAGAAATTGTTTTTTTCAGCATTGTGATGATAAGAAAAGTAAAATAGACTCCATATAGAATAAATCTGCTAGCAGAAGCACTGGTTGAGACTTCTGATTCTGATGTTCCTCAGTCTAGAAAGACAGTGAAGATAATATCAAAAGAATTATTTGAATAAGAAGTAGACTGCAGTTAGGAAAGTACTACTTCAATGCATTAAAATAAAACCAAAAGATACAGATACTGCTCTTGGTATATTTTTTTTTTCCTCCAAGATCTCTTGTTATATTTATTTAGGCAATCATGTTTTTGGCAAACCTCTCTGTCAGAACGCTTTTACAGTTTATGTGTGTATACCTATATAAATCTTTATTTGCAGTAACATCTGGTTTACAGTGGTAGTGTCTCCTTGTTTTGGATGCTCAGAAAACAAAGACGTCAAGCATATTATTCTCTTTGCTTCTAATTCCAAAGTTCCCATGTGAATGTTTTTTCTCTTGTTAGGAGAAAGTTTACTAACAATAAGCCAAAAACTTGGACCCCACTTATGTGAGAGATGCCCATTAGTTTATTTTCAGTTAGGTCTTGGTGTAAAGATGCCATTGATGTGTCTCACGGTTCTCTTGGTATCTGAGTTGCATCACAAATGGGGTCGTTCTCTCTGAGTGTGCTTGTTCCTCTGATTTCTCTCCATACTCCCCACCCATCTGTCAAAATGAAGAGAGGAAGTTTTCTCCATGCCTGCCCTTAGTCTGCATCTTGAAGGGAACCATTCGGAGCCTTTTCCTTTTTTCTTTTTCAGTAACTATTCTGAAATTTTAAGAATTTGTCAGATGTTTAAGTATTTTTTAAAATTTTTTCCCCCACTTCCTTCCTCAATTGCTTGGACAAAGATAAAGCATGAAAAGGCCTGAAGTGTGAGGGGTTTTTCTTTGTATGCCCTGTGGTTGTTTGAATTTAAATGAAAAAATGAATAAATCTGTGATGACAGATAATACAGGTAATGCATCTCTATATGCAAATAAGATCTAAGAACACTCCCCACACCTGCATATCATGATGTATTTAATTCCTGTAAAAACCTGAAAGCTTTATCTGAAAAACAGGATTTAATTTTTTTAAAGGAGAGAAACATGTCCAGGAAATTTGAATAAATAAGAGCTATGACAATGCCAGCTTATCTTTATGAAGTTTACTCTGCTGGTGAATTATTCAAAAAGCGTGCACATATTTTCAGCATACAAGTAAAAGATGTCCATTGGTAATAAATGAGAAAATGCATGAGAGAAAATTTTGTAAGTATTAGTGAAAGTATCAGAAGTGTTACGTTAATGTATTCATTAGATAAAAGGGTTTTTTTTGGTAACCATTTGTGATTGTTAACTTTTCTGTATATTGCACCATTTTATTATATTATTGCAGAATTTGAAGATTTTGCTAGTTAAAATTACAAGCTTACCTGGCATGTTCTTTGTCAATAGTTTGACATACTGCTTGCTTTTATGACAAAACACAAAGTTTGTACTGCACAACATTACTCATGTTGAGTGATAACTTTATGTTTACTTCAATGGACTACATTCGTTCTAGTGCCAGGTAATACCTAATTTTCATGTAGCAGCACTGCCACTTCAGGGTTATTTAGCTCTGATTCTAACTTGTGTCTCATTTAGTTGGAACAGCAGGTGCTTGGGTGTCTTTTCTTTTTAAAGATCATCTGGATACCCTAAATTCCAGTCCTGTTGGTGTAGTATTAATACACGACTTGCATATTTCAATTTAGAGTGCTTTTTGCTAATGTGAAGTATATTGTGCTTTAACTTGTGTGTAGCTGTAGAACACTGCTTACCTAATGTTACAAAATGGAGCCTAGAAATGATGGATGATTAAGAAAAAATGAACAGCTGTGTGTACTATTTTTGTTCTGCAAATTGCAAATGTTAGATTTATTTGCAAGAATGTGTGTTTTATTTTCAACTCCTAACGAGTCTAGCTTCTGACAGTAATTCCTTTTACGAATGCCTGATACTGAAAGTGCTTAAGGTAAAAACTAGATAAATTGAAAGTATTTTTAGTATTATGGTGCACCTGTAGATATAAAGAATGTCTTTTGTTGCCATTGTTGATACGGATTTTCAGAAGTGTGTTATAAGGTTATGATTGTTAGATGAAATTGCTGGGATATCTGGCTATGTATTTTATTTCCAATCTTCTGTCTTTGGTGGGTACTTCCCTGCCCCCAACCTCATCTGTAACAGCATTTTTCTTTTAAGTAGGAGAGGCTATACTTGTAATCTAGTTGAAGAAAGTTGTCATTTATTTAAGATTTTGAAGCTTTAGGTGTATTTTCCTATTCTTGGGCAAGCATAATTCTGAGCAAAAACAGTACTTTGATTTGGGAAATTTTAATTGGAAACTGCTGTTTATCATTTGATTGTATTTCCTAAATGTATTTCTATATTTGTTTGAACTGTGTTGTCAATTACTTGGATGATACTTATTTTTTTTTAATCCATGAAAGTGATAGAGAACTGGTTGCATTTGTTTGTAATTAAAAATTTTCTTTTGTGTACTGATGTATTCAGTTTTCTGCCTTCTTGTCATGAATAATAAAATGCTCTGGTGTGTAACTTGCCTTGCCTAAGTCATTCTGAATATTTTGAAGCTTTCTGTGACCTTTTTAGTTGGTCAGTGCATTGGAAAAAATCTGAAAGGTACATCAGTGTGTTCTTTGTGGGATGGTGTCAGGGAACAGTCCTTGCCCTGCAGCCCAGCAGCTGCGGAGTGGATTGTAACTACTTGCACTGAGTCAAGGTTTGCTTTTGAATGCTGTACAAATGGCACAGGCGTTCTGCCTGCTTACTTGTACAGCTTTCTATATGAGATGCATGCCACGCTCAACCTTAATCTGCTTTATACTGGTCAGGTGTACTCTCACTGGCACACTCTATAAAGGCAGACAGGCTTTATATGCCAGATAGGCACATTGTTATGATACCATTACTTAAATTTTTTTTAGATTTGTATGCAGTTACTTTGAGAAACATTTTGTGTTATTTAAAGGTGGGCATTGGTGAACATTGAAAGTGTATTAAAAAAATTCAGTTGTTTTTCTAATGTTCTGGCATTTTATGATGTTCCTTAAAGTTTACATGATATTGAAAAGTGGGGAAGGATGTGTGTGTGTCACTTTCTCTGTTTTGTTTTCCCAAGGGAGCTTTAAGATAGTGTAGCTGTACAATCAGATGCATGAGTTTTAGTAACTTACAATGCAGTGTTGCTCCTTAGAGGAAGAGTACTACTTGCTGATTTTGCTGATCCTTTCTGGCTGATCTAGGAGTAACCCTATACTATTTCCAGATGGAAATGTGTTTGCATCTCAGCCAGCAGAAGTAGTGGGCCTGAGAGAAGGAGATTTGAGATCGTTAAGGATTCATGTAGGAAGAGAGGCAGAGAATGAAAAGGTTTCACTGGAGATACGGGATGGGTGGTTCAGGAGTTTTGAAACGGCTGACTAGTTGTTGAATGTTTGTATGGGCCAGGAAGCGTAGAAGTTTTGACTTTCAGGCAGAAGTTTAGATTTCAGTGCTAACACAGTGTGTGAAGATTTTTAAAGTTTGCAGTAAAATTATAGGAAACTAAGTATGAGTGTAGAGCATGAAGAAGAGCTCTTAAAAACTAACAAATGATCATCTATTCCATAAAAACAAACTTAAGGATGAAAAGAGCCTCTATTATTGCTTTTAGTTGACCACAGAGGATTGTATATATATGCTTGGATGTGCTTTGTTAGCTGCAGACCAAAGTCTGGAGGTAAGCTTCACCACTGTCTGTAGGCAACTTCTACAGTGGGAATGGTGCTTGAACAAGGTATAATAACCTACCTTATTCCTTTTTTTTTTTTCGCCCCCCTCCCCCTGAACCTGCTTCTTTTGCTGCCCCTGTGCTCGCTTGTTTTGCCCACATTCCTCCCAAATAAACAACCCATCCCAAATGACTTTTTCTTCATTGGTCCTACATACCTACCTAGATTTGGTACTTCTGACTGTTACCTAAGCAGTCTGGGCCCTATATGGTATTACTGTACAGTTACCTAGGTGTCACCAGCCTTGTACCCCAAAACTGCCTTCTGGTTATTTGGTTCATGCTGCTTATGGTTCATTTACTTTATATACTTCCTAGTGAAAATTATCTGACTTGGTCTTTACTCTTCTACCTAACTCTGATTAAGCACAAGCAGCATCTTACATGCAGTTTTAATATCAGAGCAACAGAATAACATGATTTGTGCTAACATGGTACCTTCACCCCTTCATCACCCTCCCAGTTCCCATTAAAGGCCTTGGCTAATTAAGAGGCTTACTGCTCCAGCAGGACCTTTTGCTCATACCTGGTGATCCAGGTGGCATTCTTAGCCCTGATGATGGAGAGAAGAGGCTGGGGGAGGAACAAATTGGTCCTGTGGATTAATACCTGGTTATGCACCTGACATTACCAGGAATTGTTTTTATGACAGTAGGATCCTCTTTGAGAATTGAGAACTACTGGGCAGAGACAGGATCCTCCTGACAAAGTGAGGAAAGAGCATCTATGCCAGCAAGCTGGCTGATGTGATGTGGAAAGCTTTAAACCAGGAATAATGAGGATGGGGAGTGTGACTCACAGTTAAGTGAAGAAATGATGGATGAGGTGGAAAGAAAAGTGTGCAGTGTGATAGGAACAAGAGAGACCTCAGGGATACTAAAGCAATAGAAGGGAGGCTATGTCAAATACGTGTGTACAAATGCATGCAGTCTAGGATATAAGCAAGGAGGAACTAGAGATGAAGTTCAGATTTGCAAAGCATGTCAAAGCCTACAAGAAGAGAACTCAACCCATACAAGTCCATGGTACCTGGAATGCTAAATCCAAAGGTTCTAAAAGAATTGGCCGATGCTCTTTCATAGAGACTAGGGGAGATTCCATATGTTTGGAACAAAACAAATGTTGCACCCATCTTCAAAAGATGCCAATCGCGAAACTACAGGTTTGGTCATTCCCACTTCAGTACCTGGGAAGATCATGGAGCAAGTCTTCTTGGAACACATTTCTGGGCACATGAAAGAGAACTAGGTGATTGGTAATAGTTGGCACAGATTTACCAATGGTAAATAGGGCTTGACCAACCTGAGTCGAGAATAGAGGACATCATGTGCCTTGACTTCTGCAAGACTTTCAACATTCTACCACAATATTTTTGTATCTGGGCTAGGGTGTTACTCTCCAGATGGGTCAAAAACCAGATGGATAAAAAACTGTTTGGATAGTGGGGTTCAGAGTGAAGTGGTTAATGGGATATGCTCTATCTGGAGGTTGTTAACAAGTGGAGTACTGCAGGAGTCTGTCCTGGGTCCTGTCCTGTTAAACTTCTTTATCAATGACCTGGAGGAGGCAATGGAGTACTTGGTCATCAAGTTTGAACATTGGGAACTTGGGAGGACTAGCTGATACACCTTGAGGGTCCCAGGCTGTGATCCAGAGGGAGGGGGTCGAGGTCAGCAGAAACACAATGAAATGTAGCAGGGACAAATGGCAATAAATTGAAATGAGAGGTTTAGACTGAAAAACAAACCATTTCAGAATGAGGACAGTCAGGCATTGCAGAAGGTTGTCCAGAGAGATTGTATGGCCTCCATCCTTGGTAGTTTTCAACATCCACCTGGATAAAGTTCTGACAAACCTGGTCTGACTGCATAGCTGACTCTGCTCTGAGCAGGAGATTGGCTAAGTGACCTCTAGAGATCCCTTTTCACTTTAATTCTGTTACTGCTGCAGCTACTCTTCATACCTTAGTAGTTTCCTAAAGCCTTGCTTCTGGAATGAAGCATATGAAAGTCCCTAAATGTTATTTTAGCACACTGGTAGCCAGTTTTATTCAAGCCATCTCCACTACCAGTTTAAGTGTAAATGGCAAATGAATGAAGAGTACATAGGTATTCTCTGTTGTCCTGGTTTTGGCTGGGATAGAGTTAATGGTATAGTGCTGTGCTTTTGGAGTTGGTTTGAGAATAATGTTGATAATATACTGATGTTTTTAGTTGTTCCTAAGTAGTTGCAGTGCTTATACTTAGTCAAGGACTTTTCAGCTCCCCATGCTCTGCCAGCAGGGAGTGGCACAAGAAGCCGGGAAGGGGCACAGGCAGCACAGCTGAGCCAGCCTGGTCAAAGAGATATTCCCTACCGGATAACATCATATCCAGTGTATGAGCTGGATTTGGCTGGGAGATGGGAATCGCTGCTTGGGGATGGGCTATTGATTACCGGGTGGTGAGCAAGTATTGCATTGTGCATCACTTGGTTTTGTATGTTCCTTTATCAGTTATTGTTATTATTTCCTTTTTTTTTTTTTGCTGTCCTATTAAACTGATTTTATCTCAACCCACAAGGATTTTTTCCGGGTTCTCTCCCCGATCCCACCTAGTGGTGTGAGTAAGCAGCTGCGTGGTGCTTAGTTGCAGTCTGGTGCTAAATACCATCTCTCTGTCTTTCTCCAGCCATGACTGGAAACTTCCACTGAGGAAAGCCTTCTTTGCAAAACAGCTTGTGGTTGTAGAAAGAGACTGTTAAGACAGAGGTGCCCCAATAGAATCATTGAATAGTTTGGGTTGGAAGGGACCCTTAAAGGCCATCTAGTCCAACCCCCCTGCAGTGAGCATGGATATCATCACCTAGACCGTGTTGCGCAGAGCCCCGTCCAGCCTGACCTGGAATGTTTCCAGGGATGGGGCATCTACCACCTCTCTAGGCAACGTGCCAGTGTTTTACCACCCACAGTATGAAAAATTTCTTCCTTCTATTTAGTCTGAATCTGCCCTCTTTTAGTTTGAAACCATTCCCCCATGTCCTATTGCAACAGGCCCTGCTCAAAAGTCTGTCCCCATCTTTCTTATAAGCCCTCTTGAAGTACTGGAAGGCCACTGGAAGGGTCTCCCCTCCCAGAGCCTTCTTTCCCAGGCTGAACAACCCCAACTCTCTCAGCCTGTCCTCAGAGGAGAGGAGTGCCATCCCTCAGCTCATTTTAGGGTCCCTCCTCTGGACCTGCTCCAACAGGTCCATGTCTTTCCTGTGCTGAGGGCTCCAGAGCTGGATGCAATACTGCAGGTGGGGTCTCACCAAAGCATAGCAGAGGGGCAGAATCCCCTCCCTCGACCTGATGGCCACGCTGCTTTGGAGGCAGCCCAGGACACGGTTGGCCTTCTGGGCTGTGAGCGCACATTGCCAGCTCATGTCCAGCTTTTCATCCACCAGTACCCCCAAGTCCTCCTCAGCAGGGCTGCTCTCAATCCCTTCATCCCCCAGCCTGTACTGATACTGGGGGTTGCCCCAACCCAGGTGCAGGACCCTGCACTTGGCCTTGTTGAACCTCATGAGGTTTACAGAGGCCCATTCCTCAAGATTATCAAGCTCCCTCTGGATGGCATGCTGTCCCTCAGGCATGTCAACTGCACCATTCAGCTTGGTGCTGTGTGCAGACTTGATGGTGCACTTGATCCCCCTGTGTCATTGATAAAGATATTAAAGAGTACTGGTCACAATGTGGACACCTAAGGAACACCACTCATTACTGATCTTCAGGCAGACATTAAGCTGTTGACCACTACTCTCTGGGTGTAACCATCCAATCAATTCCTCATCCACCCAACAGCCCACCCATCAAATCCATCTCTCTCCAACTGAGAGAGAAGGCTGTTGTGGGGGACCATGTCAAAGGCCTTACAGAAGACCAGATAGCTGACATCGGTAACTCTTCCTTTGTCCAGTGATGTCGTCACTCCGTCCTAGGTGGCCACTAGGTTGGTCTGGCAGGACTTGCCCTTGGTGAAGTCATGCTGACTGTCTCAAATCACCTCCCTGTCCTCCATGTGCCTTAGCAGAGCTTCTAGGAGGATCTGTACCATGATATTCCCAGGCACAGAGGTGAGGCTGACAGGTTGGTAGTTCCCAGGGTCCTCCTTGCTACCCTTTTTCAAGATGAGTGTAATGTTTCCCTTTTTCCAGTCACAAGGGACTTCCCCTGACTGCCAGGACTTTTCAAATATCATGGAGAGTGGCTTTTTTCTTCCAGGACTTTTCAAATATCATGGAGAGTGGCTTGGCAACTACATCTGCCAATTCCCTCATTACTCTGGGATGCATCTCATCAAGTCCCATAGACTTGTGTCCTTTCAGGTTCCTCAGGTAGTCTTGAACCTGATCATCTATTAAGTGGGAGAGACTTTGCTCCTTAAGTCTATAGAAAGCCTGTCAGCCTGCGAGGTGGTTTATGTCCCTGTAGACACTTGAGAGGTAGCTTTGGGAATAAAAGCTTAAAATACCTCCTTTTGTCTCATCTATTCCATCCCCTGTCCCTACCTCCCTCTCCAAGTTTTTTAAAAGCATCTCCATACATTCCTTTGCTGTAGACTCATCAGTATACTTGGCTCTTTCAGCAACTATCTGTTATAGTCTACAGAGTGCTTATGTGTTAGCTAATTGTGTAAATCTGAAGGGAGAATTTTTGTTGAGAATATGTACACTCAGCTACTCATTGTCCCAGACTTGCAGCCTTTCTGTAAGAAGTATTTCGATTAGAGGAGTGCAAATACCCCTGTTGCATAAAGCGATTAGTGAATTTTTATGACACCTGCCTATATGGCTCTTGCAGAAGTGCTTACCAGTAAGTCTGTTGTGGTTCAGTGATCCTAAATATTTTGCCAGCCAGTGTGATCCATCACGGCTTTATCTGATCTTGCACTCCATGCCATAGGTATTGAAGGCCTCTGTCAGCTATGTTTTATGATTTATACATTGATATAAAATATGAGGTTCAGTGCAGACACTAGAATGTATATGCTGCAGAAATACTTAGAGGTACGAGAAGAGCGGAGGAAAGACTTTTTCTTCAGAAAGTCATGGAGTTGTTGTTGGGGGCGGCGGGGAGCAGGGATTCCCAAAAGCATAACTCTGCTATTGCAGAAAGCTTTACTGCATGATTTTAGAGTGGGAATATCAGAGACAGGGAAAGCTGCTCTAGTTACAGCTGAGAATGCTTTTTAGCATTCAGCTGGTGTGGGGCAGCAGGAAATGCTTGACGTGAAAGGAGTTTGTGATATTAGCTTGTCCCCTTTGGATTCACCTAGAAGGTGCTCGTAGGGTGGCAGTGGCTCTGAAAGACACCTTGCCATGAGCTCCTGTCGGTTTGCAGGAGGCTGCTTCTTCCTGATGCTCTGTGTGTGAGCTGCACTGACATCTCGTGGCTCCTGGCAGGCCTTTGCCGGGTATTTACCCCTTTCTTAATTTTTCTTTAAGTGATGATCTCTCTGCTTTTGTTCTGAGAAAAGGTAAAATGTTAGAATAAGCAGAATGGGGGGAAAAATGTTGGAGATGCTATTTTAGGGGAGGCCTGATATAAAAGTTCGGTGGCGAGTTCCTGATTTCTGCAGACTGGATATTCAAAAACACTTAAAAATGCACATTCCCGTTAATGCCCAGTAAATTTCTATTTCTTAATTATTGAGACACACTTGAAAATGTATTTTTATTTCTTCAAGAATCAATTTTTTCGATGATAACAAACATTGTGAAAACAAAATCATGAAAATACTTATTCAGCTCTGAACTGACTTTAGGCACAGCTGTCTTGATTCCTGTGTATTTAATAAGAAAGTTTCTAGGACTACCACGTCTAGATCTTCATAATGAAGGAATTAAAATTGTGATTGCAGTGTAATTTTTAGTGAGCTGTAAGTATTAGGAATCCAACTGGGTGACCCTGAAATATAACTAGACCTAGTTCTGTGAAATTATTTTGCTGCAAATAAAAAGAAATGGAGTAAAACTGGGGTTTAAATTGGTTTGGTTTTTTTTTTCCCCCCACTTTAAAGAAATAGCAACCAAGGTGTTAAGAGAGAAAACACTATTTGACAGACTTTGATTCTGATTAATTCTTTAGTGTTTAATCACCCTGATTTCATAGGAGTTCGAACTTAACACATAATATATGATCAAGCTCTTTAATTATGTTCATTTTCTTTTAAGCCATGGAGCCATTGATCTCCTCTAATCTGACATTGCATATAATGTGGAATTTCACTTACTTTTGCATTAAGCCAGTATTCCCCCTTCTGCCTGCAAGGGTTCAAACCTTCATCTCTCATTTCCCACCTTCAAGCTATAAGCTTGCTACTCGGCCCCTTGAAGCCGTTTTGCTGTACAAAAAGTATTAAAGAGCGGCGATACATCTCTCTTTCTTTAGCCACAGGAGTCAAGTCTAGGAGATAGACAATTTCTTGGTCAGGGGGAAACCTGTGCTCCAATTTCTTCTCAAAGGAATTCTTACGCATTTTTATATGTAACAGTCATTGATGAAAGAACTGTGGGAGCAGACACTAGGACTTTCATAATGCAATCATGTTCCCTGTGTTCTGCACCCTTTATTTTCCCTAATTTATCTTGGATCCTTTTCTGCAAAGCAGGACACCTTCAGCAAGAGAGATCAAATGACTGATAGCTCTGGAATTAAAGCACACACCTGAAAGAAGTTAAAAACAACAATAAAAACTTTGGTCTGAAATAGAGGATTAGCGGATTAGGTTTGCATTTTCTTCACTTGGACTGAATGCGCCAGCTTACTTCATAAGAGTGTATCTTCCTTTTCTGTTTTAAAGAATAAAGCACATTTGAGCATGAGACAAATTAGGCTTCTAATTTTATGAGGAGCTATGGGGCTGTGAATGAGTGGGTGGAAGAACCCACCTGCAGCATGAACTGGCTAAAGAAGGGTGGCATCTCAAGTGCCTGTACTTGGTGTCTCTGGTTGGCTGGTTTCGGTGTTTCTCCTTTTGGACTTTTGAGTCATTTCAGGCATATCCTGAAACATCAGCCATCCCAGCTGTGTCTCCTCCCAACCTCTTGTGCACCTGCAGCCTACTGGGGTGGTGCGAGGGACAGAAAAGACCTTGTCTCTGTGTAAGCACTTCTCAGTAGTAACTAAAGCATTCCTGTATTATCAGCACTGTTTCCAGCACAAATTCAAAACATAGCCCTATACCCTATACTAGCTACTATGGAGAAAATTAACTCTATCCCAGCAAAAAACAGCCCAACCAGAGAAGATGATAATGCTAATTTTTTCATACACTTGAACTCTTTACATCACTTGCTCAGATACTAGGAGTTCCAAGAACAAGTTCCTACTAAACCTATAGCCACAACCCAGGGAAAGTGCCTACAAACTGTATGGCATTTTGAGAAAGAACAGTTTTCCTTCTTTCTGAAGCTGTGCAGCAAGGCACTCGGGATTCCTTGTGCAAAAGGAAAAAAGGGTATGATTTTGTAGCCTAGCTGCTGGGGCACAGAACTAGAGGGATTAAGATATGTGCTCTAAAACCTTGCTTCTGTGACATGTTCACCATTTTGTCCATAGTAGAACACTTTTGTTCAACAAGAGGGAATGAAAAGGTTCCTTACACCATTATAGCTTGGGGATGGAAGGTATGTTTTTGGACACACTCAAGCTGAAAACATCTCCCATTTTCTAGGTGAATGATGTAATTATTAAACTGTTGATTAGTAAGTGTTTGCTACTGTCTTCTCTGGCAACTCAAAAAAAAAAAATCTAAAAGCACTGCCCCATAATTTATACTAAGTGGTCTCTCAGAGTAACTTTTTCATAATTGGGGACCCCTAAGGGCTAGAAAGCAAGAACACCTGCTTTTTCGATGCCTGGCCCCTAAAGGATGTAGGCTGAGAAAGGCCCACGCTTGGATTCCAGCTGTATGTGGGGGATAAGCACTGAGGTGCTGAGACTCAGGTAGTTCAGGGCATGCTCGGGAGCACAGTTCCCGGAGCCTGGGGAATCAGGCAATCAGATAGGGAGGCAGCTAGCAATTGCGGGCGCCTGCAGGTACAACAGCTGCTGAACAAGGTGTTTTAAATGACAAGTTTGAACCTGGACAGTACAATACTGCTTAATGCTTGCTGTAAGATTTCATTAAATTTAGTCCATGCACCCTAATTCATGCTGTTAGTTTTCAGCAGAAATATTTTAATGTATTTAAAAAAAATAAACTTACTGCTGATGTTTTGTTTTGTTTTCACCAAAAACTGACACTTTCTTGTATTTGAGGATGGATTAAGAAGATTGAGCTAGGGACCGCTTTGGAGCAACATGGACACGCACAAGTCCAAAGAAGGGACACCGGCGTTGTAACAACAGGCTACAACAGTACAAGCTGGGAACTGAGTGGCTAGAAGGCAGCTCTGCAGAAATAGGGGGGTATTTCCAATATCAGATGTTTGTGCTTCTGATGGGCAGAGGGTTGAACATGAGTGAGCAGTGTGCCTGTGTGGTGAGGAAATCTGCCCACATAGTGGGATGGATTTAATCACCGTCTTCAACTACCTAAACTGGAGGTACATAGGAAACTCAGCCAGACTCTTCTCAGGGGTGCACAGTAGAAAGTTGAAGAGCAGTGGACACAAGTTGCAGCAAGAGAAATTCCAGTCAGATACAAGAAAAAAAAACATTCCTGGTGAGACTAGCTAGGTACTGGCACAGTTTTCCTGGAAAGGATAGTATGAAATCATACTATCATCCATCCCTTGGAGATACCAAGCCTTGACTGGACAAGGCCCTGGACAACCAGCCCTGGCTTTGAAGTTACTCCTGCTTTGAGTGCAGGTTGCCTCTCACAGGTTACCCCTGCACTCTGAGCAGGGGTTAGATCAAACGGCCTTGAGAGGTCCATTCCAACCTTAGTTACACTTTGATAAGTATTATTTTCTTGGATTATGCACAGTGTATTGTAGACGCACCTGAACTAGTTCTAGGTTATTCAGGTTGGGAATGGATGGTTTCTCTGTGGTCACTAAGAGCTTGGTCCCATGTGGGCGACATTATTAGTGCTCAGTACTAGACTTTATAGCATATTCAGGCTAGCTGGTTCATGGAACACACATACGTACACGATAATACAGCATATTACCTCCATCCCACTCTCCAGGTATCCTTTACCAGAACTATCAGTAATAGGGCATCATCATTATGTGATTTAACGATGACAAATAATATACTACAATGCCAAAAAGCCCTTTCCATAGTTTATTGCTTTCAAACTTATGCATGTTCTGGTGTAATGGCTTTTTTACAGCAAGTGCCTTATATGGATATATGTGCTTAGGAGTATAAGTTTGGCTGAGGTAAACAGATGTTATTAATAAACAGGGAGCTTATGTTGTCAATGACTGTTCCATCCAGGCAGTAAGACTTCACAGTGAGTTTTTGTCCCTTCCCTCTTGTTTTTCAGGACATTCTTACACTCCAAATCTTTCTCAACAAGGAGGTTTTCACTTTAAGGGACTGGGTGCTTACCTGACGTATCTCCTTGGTACTAATAACCCTAATTTTGAAGTGGGTCACCTTTGTAGGATACTTTACAACATTATTATACCTGCTATAGAGATGTATGTGTATAAACGGAGACATTTTTACGTATTTTTTACTTTGTAACATTTCAACAGAATTAAATTAATTTAAAAAAGAAAACCTTGTTGAAATTAGTAGCTTATTAATGATGGGAAGAGTTACTTTTTTACGAAGAAAAATTACTATTTACTGTATTTCAAAAAAGTTTTACTGTATGAGGTATAATATGATATATATAACTAGAAGTAATGGGAGGAAATTAAAAATAATTTTAAACTTCCTGAAGATGAGTTCTATTAGACTGTAGAATAAGTTCCCAGGGGAAGCTGTAGAAGCCTCATTATGTGACTTATTTAAAACTAGATTAGATGAAGTGCCTGAAGGGAGCAAGCTTGGGCTGTTTCCTGTAAGGCTGAAGGAGATGACCTCAGATGTATTTTTTGCTTCTGAATTATTTTATTCTGTGATGTGGTGCATCTGGGAAATTCGTGATCATTCTTATATGAGAATGTTTTGTAGGTACTCCTCTTTCTACAATAATTCTGTGTGATTTTTAAAATGAACTTTTTTTTTTCCATAAAAGGAGTGCATATTGATGCATATCACACTGAATGTGAGTAAAAATAATAGCTTTTTTAGTACAACATCAGGAGTAACTTGACAAAGGTAGAAGTATCCCCACAAATACCTTCATATTTCTTTCTGGTTTTAGAGTTAAAAATTTACAGTTAAGGTGATTGTCTTTACAACCTTGACTCTACGTATCCATGGGAGGTCTGAAAGTTGCTGCGGTTGTGATGCTCTCTTCTATCCACAGGAACGCAGCCGGTGGTGAGCTCAGCGTACCTGTAGAGTGCAGACGGGTGCGTGCTGGAGCCTGCTCCCAGGCCATACCTGGGGCTGCGCCACAGTTTGGATTGGTACACAGGGGAGTCTGGAGGTTAATCTTGAAGCTACTCTGTAAAGTCCAGATATATTTGTTGAGACTTTATTATTCTCTGCCTCAGTGGCTGTACAGGTATTTCATACAAAGTGGAACAGCCCCAAAAGAAAAGAATGTAGGAGAATGTTTACGTTGGTATTGGCGACTGCGTGTCTGAGATGGCTGTTCAATTTTCTCACCTGCTATTATGGAACGAGCAGTATTGTACAGTTTCACAGACAGTCTCTGTCCCATTCACGTGGAAACTCTTTAACCCTTTTTTTTTTTTGATCCCTAATGTAGTCTCCATTATAAACTCTAAAGGTGTATATGAGCTGAGCTTTCCTTATTTATAATGTTTACTTCCATGAGAGGAGACAGTTTCTTCTACGGTGGCTTTTGAAAAGATGTAATATTAAACAAAAAAATTTGCTAGTCTTTATAGTGTTCTGTTGGATCTTTTTTTTGCAAATATTCAATCAGGGTGCAAACTCCGAAAATGACTAAAGGACCAATGGCCTATAAGTTTACAGTTTTGCAATATGAATCCACAGTATTGGCTCCAACAAGTTATGATTTGATAGCTGAAGCCAAAGGGTGTGTAGACGTTCTTTTAATTTTAGATCATTAGATCCAAAGCTGTCCTGGTGATTATGGCAGGCTATTATTTTTGTCCCTGTCAAAACCAATGAGCAGTTGTACTAGTGATGGGTTTAGCTGACCAGAGATGCTCAAACCAGAAGATTAATGATGAAGAGCTGGATCATGCACAAGGATGTTTCAAGGAAGATTTAAAGAGAGGAGAAATTAAGTTGTTGTTTGAAATATATTTATCTAGTGTTTGCATTAACCTTATACTATAGTTGCAATGTTTTCATCGAGAAAAAGACTGTAGTTTATAGTACATTTAAACAATTACTAGAATTTTTAAAATTTTTACTTGGATCACAATTTTTTTTGGCCAATAATTATGCAACTTCAATCCTGTAGTACAAAGATATCTTCGTCACCAGACAGTATATTGTAATGTATTGCAACACTGCTAAGTGACCATTCAACCATCATGCATGGGTAAATGGGAGTGCACAAACATTTCTTGAAGATTGTGATTAAATTTTGCCACTTCCAGTGATACTGCTAGATGAATTTTCTGAGCTTTGTTCTTGGACCAACTGTCTTCTTGCCCTAATTACCTTTGTTTGTTTGTTTGTTCTCCCTTAGCTCAGGGGGTGTCCCGTTCCTTATCTTCAAATGTGCTATGAAATTTTCCATTTCTGAGAGGAGATACTTGCAGAGTTTTTCAGTTTGTGTAACGTACTACCCTGTCAAACCCTTCCCCACATTTTTCTCCTGCTTGGCCTCCCTGGGGATTGTGTGTATCAAAACTGAATAACAAGACGCTGACAAAAGTAGTGTTACTAATCTGGGAGGTACCTCTGAGTAGCGCTGTATAATCAGTAGATTAGGGATATGGTTTCTGCAACCTATTTTTTCTGTATTTAACGATAACAACCCATTTGAAGGAATTGTTTGCCTAAGTAGGAGAGAGATGAAAACCATTATGTTGACCAGGTAGCAAAATCTTTTGATTTCACCAAAATATGATTGGCCACCAGGTGGAGACTTTGCATTAATTTTTCCTAAACCGAAGCTACAAAAGACAAAAGAAGATATCAGCATAAGAAGCAATTTGCACAAAAATTAAATAATCCCATTTATTTTTCAGTTCTTCTTGTAGATAATTCTTGCAATGAACAGTTTCCCAAGCTGATCTGAGGAGCTAAGTCTTAATACTTTGAAAAAAAGAGAAGCATATAGTATAAGATTTAGCAACATAATGCTGAATTGTTTCATGAAATGATGGAATTTGCTAATGTTAAATATGTTCTATCTGCCTGATTCTTCTTTTTAAGTGGCAGGGAATTGACGAATCTCAAATTATTTTCATTAAAAATGACCTAGTTATAAAAAATCTTTGGCCTTTAGAATTTGCAGCAAGTTTAAATAACATTTATCTTTGTGTAACATTGATAATAGCAAAGACATAATTGCATGCTTTTCTATAAGTGGAAGTCCCTAAATGCAAATACTAATAGGCAGTGTCATCTATAACAATCTGCAAATTTATAGAGGAAATTGGTTTTCCAGGCTAGCTATTTAATAATATGGAGGAGAAATTAAATTGGAGCGCTACCATCTTCCTTCCCATTTTTATGCAATGAAGAAGGTGCAGAAAGAGGTGAGGACCCATTGCCCTGTAACTAATCTGGCTGCAGAATTTCAGTAGTGGGGCAGGATCGTAACACCATTCTGTTCCTCACTGATCAGCAATAATACCATTTTTCAGCTACAGCCTAGTTAGTTGGAAAGGGATGATAAGTGAGTAAATATGGGTGCTGAGTTGTAAATGAATAAAGGGAATGAAGGGCTGAAATTGTGAAGCAGATGATTTAGTTTCTGAAGAAGCTTAGCCAAAAAATGAAGATGAGGTGATCTTGGACAGGTAAAAAAATCCATATAGACATGATTTAAAAGGGTGCGTGTGAGACTTTCGGGTGACAGAGCAATGAAAGTTGGAGGCAGGTGAAGAATGAGGCTGCAGTGGGAATGGGGAGCAGAGGGGTCTCATGGGCGTTACAGCAGTGGCCCACTAGTCTGCACTTCGGTGTGCTTAGTTTATTCCCTGACGTTCATCCTGAAGGGCTTTGGGCAAAAGAAGGGATGTCAACCCTACTGCTGCTTCTGCCATATCCCATCAGCAGATACATTTAAAAACTGTTCATTTGAAAGCAAGAGTAAGTGGAGTTCAGGCTGAAGGCAGGGCCGGTGCCATCCGCTTTGGGCCTGGGGACGAACACAGTATTTGTCTGGAGCAGGGAGAGGGAGTTGTGGAGCGGAAGGAGACGCTCTGGTAGAAAAATGGTAACTGGCGGTGTTTCAAAAGAAGGAAAATGAAAGTTAAATAAATGAGTAAGTACTAGAAAATCAGATTTAAGGATCCCAAAGGACCTTTATGATCAAGTAGTGAGTTCTAGTGCATGGAAGCCGGCCAATTGAGGAATTTGCTACAGATGTTGATTTGCTCTAGATTTGGTATGAAACCTGCAGTTACTTACAAAGCTATGAACTGGTACCCAGTGAGTTCTGCTGGCGTTACTACTGCATCTAAATAAGGTGCTAGGTCACATTCATCCCTTGTGTGCTGTTGGAAAGAGCTGGAGTGCCTTAGGCCAGCTAGGTCTGGATGGGCTTTCAGTTTTCAGTACAGGACTAAGGACTTTTTTCTCTATTATCCACATCAATCTTCTGATTTTTGCTTGAGATACAGAACAAATTTTGGAAAAGTATTCCATCTTAATTCAAAGTTATCACATGACATCATTCAGTATGGCTAATTGACGATTTGTCATTAGAAATGTGCATCTTTAGTTTTATTATGAATTTGCCCTTTTGACTTCCAGCCATTTGTGGTCTTTGCCGCTTGGCAGTTTGGCTAAGGACATTAGAAAAATAACGAAAGACTTTTGAAATAAAAACAGAGCTACATAGTTAATGATAAAACCAAGTGCTTTAGTGCTGCTTGTACATGAGTAACGTGTAACACTCTAAGGGCAGGTTCTCCTGCTTTAATTATTCTTTATCAATATCTTAGAGTGGACCACTTGTGCAATAAAACGTAGTTCAACATGTTTAGAAGGAGGAGAATCTAGCCCTTAAAATAAGATCTGAAAATTGCCTGACATCCTTCATACTATTGTATGTGAAAAGCAGTTCATTTGGTGCCAGTGTTGGTGTGAAATACTAAGTGGGGGAAAGCTTGTGCTCACATCATCTGTAGGGTTCATCCTCTTCTCCACATCAGCTTTTAAGAGACCTCTGATGATGCAGTCCACAGTTCTTCAAGGTGAGGTTTCAACTCTATAATACTGAGATTTGATTTATAAAAGGGGACTGTTACATAATCTGCAGGTTTAATTAGGTAGCTTACTCTCTTCCTTTATTTTTAAATTTACACAATTTTTTTCAGTGTATTTCAGAGGAAAAGACTTTCAACAGATTCTTTAAAGGGCAGTGAGGTTGGTAGAGCTTATTTAATGATTGGATGGTATGCTTAAGCCAAAGAAGAGCATTAATGGCAGCAAAATATTAAGCCCCTTATTGAGATTATTTTTTTAAAAATACAGCTTTTGACGTTTGTTAAAATAAATCAGAATAACATAGACTGTCATGGACATTATTTTCATTTGATGAATGCATATGCTGGCCTAAGCTGCTGAACTGTTCAGGCTGAAGGTTTCCACCATTGTCCTTGTTCCTGTAGATATCACAGAGGAGAAGATTAAGAGCATTATAACTTTAACATAAAACTCAGAAATAGTATAATAGGAAAAGATAGTCTACATACAACAAAAGGCAAATTTGCATAGACTTTTATTCAAACATTTGACCTCCAGCTTAGATGGCTTAAAAAGGAGGAAGAAAAACCTGTACCCATTTGTCCTGATGCAGTAATCTGAAAGTTAACACATTGAGAGACATTTCTCATTAACTCTGAACTGGATATGCCAATTATTATTTTTTTAATTAAAATCTGCATTTCTTATGCCACTCCTGTGATGGCCAACTTCTTGGAAAACAATAATGTTTTGCATTTATTCAGCATTCTTAATCCAAAGATCTAGAAATTGCTTTTCTGATATATGAATCCTTTCATCATTTAGATCTTTCACTGGCTGTTTCTTTAAGCAGCACTGAGTTTGAACTGTCTTCAGAGCTCTTGACAGCTCTGTCTCTGTTGTATCTTAGATTCTGTGTTCTGTCAAGTCCACTTGACCTGGCTCTTTAAACCTTCCGGAAGTTCAAACACTAGTTTTGCTGGTAGCATCCTCACAGTAGCTTATGATTTTATAACACCGTCCTTCAGAAGAACATTTCTCTTTTCTCCATTCACTAGACTACTCATCTCTGTTTAGTGAAAGACCTAGAATTTCAATTTTGACATATATACTAGAACTGAGTCTATAGCAATATAAAGTGAACTAAAAGAAAAGGAATTCTTAAATCTGAATTCCCTTAAAAGTCTCAAAGTATAGATATCTGCCATTTCAAGTTGATAGAATTTACCTTGCTCTTGTGTTGAATTGCCCAGCACTGAATACAGAATTGGTGGTTGTGGAAATCACTTTCAGCTGTGCAGATCTTGTCATAGAGGCACCTAAGGAGAAAGGAATCTTGAAGGCATCATTTTTTGTACATTTATTGTCTTCAGTATTATTAATTTAAAGGAAAGTTTCAGTTGCAAAATATGGCTCACATTTTTATTTAAATATTTATATTCCAATAAAGGTACTGTTTGATTCAAGAAGAATTGTATTAAGGGAGGTTCTTCAGGAGCCTAGCTAAAAGTACTCGGGCGACAACTTCGCAGTCATCCTCCTTACCCACAAAATTGGATCTGCAGGGATTTGACTGTGCTCACCGCATTTCAATCTCTCTTTATTTGAATCCATTATGTATTTTAGATTTCTTATTCTGACAAAACAATCAAACAGAATAGGAATGACGTATTTAAGGCTGGTTATAGTAGCATTTAAGGCGGTATAAAAAAGTGAGATGGTCTGGTTACTAAATCATTCTAATAAAGACAACATTGCTTAGTTGTATTTTACAGTCGCCTGAACAATAACAACAGTAGCTTCTCCACTATTTTCATTTTTAGTGAAAGCAACTGTTCTGGAGAATAAGATGGGGAAAACATCAGAAGTATTGAAATAATTATGCTAATACTTGAAACAATGATTTGCAAGTCACTGTTATATAAGAAATGCTTCCTTCTTTTTCTGTTTTTTGTTTTTGTTTTGTTTTAATATGAAACATCTATCAAGTAAACAGGAAAGGAAAACTGTCTTTTTCTGAGTGGTTTCATTTCCAGTGTTTCTTCAGCGTCCCCTCCAGGGTCAGACTCAATAAACAGCTGTGCACTATGTGTGAATAAAATCAATGTTGCAGAACCGCATAGCACACCGACAAAAAAGGGTTTTAATTCTTTTCTCTTTGTGTGTAACTTGGCCACTTATGAGTTTAACTTTTCCCATTCCAGTATTTACTCTCGGTGCCTGCACCAAGGAAGAATTCAAAACAAGAAACAGCTGGAGCCTTTTCTTTACACTTCACCTGCTATTCACATCAATAACCTTTCAAAACACAAATGTTCTGGCAACTCACACACAATTTTCACTGCACCGACTTTTTTGTGGAGAGAACAAAAGTAACTTCATAATCTCACTTGGGATAATAAGTATTAGAAATCTGCATGACACCATTTTCTGGGAAGGCTCTTATGTCCTATATTACATGACAAAACTTGACTCACATAAAGGATATTCTGATCTATATTTACATAGATACACATATATGCTTCATTTGTGTGCATGTTTTTTTTCTTCTTGGATCTTAAAGAGCAAGATACACCTGTTATTAGGCATGAAACATGCACAATAGCATCTATGCATGTAGAGAGTGTTGTCTATATGAGTTTGTTCTTCCTCAGTGGATGGAAGACACTTCTTGACCACCCCAAATAGCTTGGCTGGAGAGAGTTGCTTGGCTGCATCATACTTGGCCAAGCAGCAACTTCTGGTGGCTGTTGTGGTTATTCCAACTTGTAGCCACAAAGATGGCCAAGGGTTCTTGCAAGCGCCCAGGAGATCTTCAGCTGCCTGTTCAGGCTTCCTGAGTGACCGTGAATATATACTCTTTATAAGGACACTGTGGACATTTTGGGATAGATCTCTAGGGCCTCCAGATTTCATACAGCTTGTGATAGCGTTCACTGTAAATACATCCCACATGGTCTGCAGTGAGCAGTCATGAAAAATGTAAGGATAGAAGAGGGCTTGGGTTTGTGTAAAGTATTGTTAGCAGAGGTAATAAACAATATTGGCTATATACCCAGTATTTATAGGTCTCTACATTGCTTCCCAGGTAGTTGCCTGAGGAGGCCTTACTGATGAGGGCAAGGACAGAGAGATGAATGGGCAATAGAGTGTTGCAAATCCTCCCAGATTTACTCTGGGAGTTTCAGAGCAGATCCCATATTTCACTCTATGCCAGGCTAGCCTGCAAACATGCACTGAATGAGTCTTCGTTGATCATCAAATTAATCTTCCAGTCGTTTTAAGTCATCCAAAGAAAAGGGAGCATTTTTAGACTGATCTTGCTGATGTCCTCATAATGGCACAGGCAAAGTCTTCTCTTCTTCCTGTTTCCATAAGATCTGATGTAACTAGAGGCAAGACTTTGTTTAAGGTCCTTGGAAGCTTTTCAGGGGTTTTCTGCAAATCTGACAATATTATTTTCTTTACACACTTACCTAAGTAGTCTACATGGAATAAGGTTTTCACTATTGCCTGCCTCAGCAATGAAAACTGGGATAATGATGGTTTCATGTTTCATGGTTAAGATTTGTAAATAGGACGTATTCATGTTTTCATACGTGTAATGATGTATGGTATAATATTATTTGTCATACACATGTAAAATAGGAAAGGTGAGTCATTCTGTGACATAGGATAGTTTTGAAAACTAAGCTGCAAGACTGTTCTGACTCAGAGATCTTGATTTGGGTGGGATGGAGGGGAAGAAGGGAACAGAGCCACAGCATAGCCATTCAAATATTGATTTAAACTTGCCACTGGGATAATGTCATGTGCTTCACATCAGCAAATACTTATTTTTTTGCCTGCTCAAGTTAGAAATCTCTCGTGAGTTGTGATCTCAGGAATGTCAGGATTTCTCCTAGTGTGACATACTTTGAGAAATACAGAACTTCATTGACAACTGAGCAGGTTGTTTCTTTTTGTTCATGTTAAAATAATGACACATAAATAAATAGACAAATAGGGAACACTAGTAATATCCATAATGATCCAATAAGTGCAAATAAGTGACATATACTTTCTTGTAGTATTATGTGTGTGATGTTGGGCTGATGGTTGGACTTGATGATCTTAAAGGTCTTTTCCAACCTTAATGATTCTATGATTCTGTGGTTCTATGTATATATGCACTTACGTAACTTTATGGGAAATGGGTTAAGCCAGCTATGATGACTTCAATCTCTCTGAAATGTCCACATTCAGAAGTTATCTATGTAAGCCTAAGTCAGTGGAGACAAATAGGCATATCTAAGGAAATACTTCATCTCATGGAACAGGTCTCCTGGAAGGTGATTTAACCATCCTGCTTTTCTGTGTGGACTACAGAGGTAGCCTAGAGACAGAAAACTGACATTTCGATGCCTAAAGTTAGAGTAGGTGTATCCTACCTCTAGCATATAGCCCTGAGTTAGACAGGACAATTAGTTATCACTGTCCAGCTCTAAAACGCTTCACCATCAGTGTTCAGGCTATGAGGGCTGCTCTTCAGAAGCAGCTCTACATTAAGAGCCTAAGATGACTAACTCAGATTTTCCAAATCATCACACTAAATCTAAGCATCTCATTTTCAGGTGTTAGCATGCCTTAGGTTGTTTGAGTCTGACTTCCAGTCTCTAGCAGTGAAAAAACAATGTACAATTTTATTCATATATCTATTTAATCCAAACTGGTAATTAGTTTCCTTGTATCTTGAGCCTTGAAGGAGGCAACCACCTTCGTGTGAATTGTCAGTGGATCACAACAGAGTGGCAGGACTCTCACTGGTGGATCTGTCTGCTCACTAACAGGGTATGCTCAGGGACAATTTGTTCTGCACATTGACAGTTTGAGAGATACGATTTTTCTTCCTGATCCTCAGAAGAAATGAAAAGATTTCTCAAACTTGCTGAAGATGCTGATTCCCGAAACTCTGTATTGCAAGTTTTTTATTAAAGCATTCCAGCGTCACAGCATCCAGACTCATGCCCTCTTAGCTGATAGTCAAGGGGGTGTTTGCAGGACTGACTGCACAGTGACCTCAGGCTTCCAGCAGCAGCAAAAATGCTTCAGGGAAACTCAAGAGATGTATCATAATGCTGTTTGTTTACAGGAACTTTCAGGTACAACAGAGACTGACAGGTACTGTACCACATAGGTTAAACGGTAAAGAGCTTAGCAATAACAATATAGAAAGACAGGCAGTCCAATATTTACATTGTATACAAAATTTCTCTCTGCTGGATGATGTTTAGAGTTCCCTAGAGCTGTTTCCCTTGATGTGCTGACATTGCTGGGACTACAGTTCAACAGGCTGTACCGGGTAGCAATGCACAGAGCTTTTTTCTCCCTCTGTTATTCCTTAAGGCTGGTCAAACCTTGCAGAAAGTTAAATATTTTAAGGATAATCTGGCTTAGTAGATCTGTTTTTCAGAGGCACTTCCCGTGGTTGTGTGATACAGAGGTAGAATAAGGTCACTGACAATTCGCTAGCCACAATTTGGCTTGTGTAAAGGAAGGGTAAAGTCCTCGGTGAACTGAAGAGCTGGTTAGCTGGAAGGCAGGTTCCAAGTAAGAATTTAAATCTTCATTTGATTATCAAGTATCTTTCTTAGGTATGTACATGGCCTATTGCTGCAAAATCTGAATAACTCACAGAAATATATTTCTCCTCCTAAACTTGCCATGTGGAAGAAAGGGACATATTGTTATCCTTGCTGGACAGATAGGGCGCTCAGGCTAATGTCCCAGTCCACAGACCTTTGTGCAAAAGTTGAATTTTAGACATTGAAATTAAAAACTGAATTTCAAAATCTTTAAAATCTTTATATAATACCCCAGGTATATAGATTTTTGCCAGTGAAGTTTCCTTAAAAGCTTGTTCGGGTCTTTGGGTGGGGTGAATCACTCTGTGCATATTCTCCACTGCCTACGAAGGGAGCATCAGCTTCCAGATAAGAGTAGGCACCTGCCTTGCTTGCCTGTAAAGATGCATCAGATAAATTTAGGTCTAAACACCTAAGCCCCCATGAAACATGTTTTCAGGCACAAATCCTACCTTGGTATTTGCTGTTGGTTATGCAGGCAGCCCTTTGCTCAGCTTGCTGGCTGTTGTGATACGCTTCTCAGAGCTACTAATGCTCTCCGGGATGGAGGCCCTATAAGTTAGGCAAGTAAGTTCATCTGTGAATATAGATCACGTACCGTAAGACTCCTGAATCCAAGATAGCAAATTATTGGAATATTCTTCCTTCCAGTAATGACTATAAATGCTTATGGAGCTTGTTTCAAAATATTTTGCAATCATTAGGTAATTTTTGGCCCTTTCAACAGTCAAGGCATCCCAAATTTCATCTCAGTTCAATACAATTAATAGAAACATCTCCCTCAGGTTCAGCTGCTTTTTTAAAATTTTGCTTTACTGCTTTTACCTGTTGAAACACTTATCATGTCTGTATCTGGAGGTGATACCATTTTTTTGTTTTTTAATTCTGTGCGTTGAATAATGTTATGCCTATGCAAGCTATTACTGTTCATGAAAAAGAAAATGCAGCCATACATGTACCGCAACACGTCAGAGTTTCTGCTCTCCCAAAAAAAGTAAAATAATTTAATTTACATGGTAGATGATAGGAGTAGAGAAAAAAAAGACCACAAAACCTGTAATGCAAAAGTCAACATTTTAATGAATTTTTATTTGTTATTTGTATATATCTTTATATATATATAGGCACCTAAATGTTTATGAAAAAACTAATGCATACTCTTCTGATAACCACTCTTGAAATCAACCATGAGCAAAAAGGACACAGAAATGACACCTATGACACCTCTATAATAGTCTCCAAAGGCAAAAAACAACAACTATTGGTCTTACAAATTGGTGGTTACTTGAAATGTAGACTGCAAACCACATTGGATTGTGCAGCTCTCAAACCACACAAGAATGGAGAGTATTATAGCAGCTGTTACCATGGACGTTGACAGAAATCTGAAAAGTGCAAAGGATAAACATAACAAAAAAATAAAAGCTTTCCAGATGGCTGTACAGCTTCCTAAAAATATACACTGCCACTGAAGGCTGGCTGGATTGAAAAGAAAAGGTACATTGTCTAAAATAAAAAAAAAAAGCTGTAGAAGGTGCTGTATGTAAATAATAAATAAATTAGAAGATGTTGTTAAGTGAAATTTTTTTCTCCAGTCTCTGTAGAACTTAACTATACAATATAAAGTTGCAGATGGGAGGTATAACTAAGATTGGGGCATAGATAATAATGTGAGCACCGTTCTAAAAAGCATAGATGGATGGTTAAATGATAAATGCCATTTGGCTGCATTTTGATAAAACAAACATAATGTTGCCAGACTAAGACAAGCAACTAAACCCAATGTTGACTATCAAGTCTGCCTGCTTTTGTTCTATACGAGTCTTACCACGCATGCCCATGGCTATGTCACCTCAAGATTAGACTAATGTAACTGATTTATAGGGGTCTGGTTTTGGTATGTGGTCCCCAGCAAGCAAAAGAAATGGAGCTGGAACTCATGCATGAGAGCTTGGCAGTGTCTGCAAATCGTAGTTTCCTTGAATAACTGCCTGCTGTTTAAGATGAATGGCAATTCCATGTATCATGACACATAGTGAACACCATTAGCAGATATATTTCTGGATGTCAAAGTGCTCCTGATATTACCTTCTAGTTTCAGAAACTTTCAGTAGTTTGGCTGAAAGTTTCCTGGCCCATTTGACTGCAGGAAAAAAATAAAAAGGAGATAATCATCACACCTTTTCCCATATCAAGACTTAAAGGACACAGGGCTGCCTTTCACGTGATCTAAAATGAGAAGCTGGTCAGTGTTTTACAGTATTAGAGTTAAGACTACTGCAATTAGAAAGTTAAAATTTGGCAAGTTTTTTGCTGTTACACCTGTCATCAAGAGGCTGTCGTAAGAGGACATTTCTTCTAGTCTCCAGCCTCAGATTATTTGTGGTGGATTTATACTATTTGATTCTCGTACTAACATTATTCTTTAGATTTAAATAGTTCTTCCTTTCTCAATAAGGAAGAATGTATTTCTCTGTTATATTTCTAATCAGCTTCCTCTTCGCACTCAAGTTTCATTTGGCTAGACCAAACAAGCCAACGAGCCTTCCTTGGCTTACCTCTCACAAAGCACATTCTCCTTTCCCTCGATCAGCCTTACAGGCTGTTGTGGTTTAAGCCCAGCCGGCAACCAAGCACCGCACAGCCGCTCGCTGCCCCCCGGCCCCAGCAGGAGGGGGGAGATGATCGAAAGAGTGAAAGTGAGAAAACTCGTGGGTTGAGATAAAAAGACAGTTTAATAGGTAAAGCAAAAGCCACGCAAGCAAAGTGAAACCAAGAATTCATTCACTGCTTCCCATCTGCAGGAAAGCAGGGCTCCATCATGCGTAAGGGTTACTTTGGGAAGACAAATGTCGTAACTCTGAATGTCCCCCCTTCCTTCTTCTTCCCCCAAATTTATATGCTGAGCATGATGTCATATGGTATGGAATATCCCTTTGGCCAGTTGTGGTCAGCTGTCCTGGCTGGGCCCCCTCCCAACTTCTAGTGCACCCCCAGCCTGCTCGCTGGGCAGGAAAGGCCTTGACCCTGGGTAAGCCCTGCTCAGCAGTAACACAAACATCTGTGTATTATCAACACTGGCTTCAGCACAATCCAAAACATAGCCCCATACTAGTTACTGTGAAGAAAATTAACTCTATCCCAGCCAAAACCAGCACACAGGCCTTCCCTGCATTTCTCCCAGTTTGATCATGGGCAGCAACCAGAGGTGTGTGTGCTTCTCCAGTGCTGGTAACGCAGTGGCAAACAAAGAAGGGAGCAAAAGCAGAGCCTGAAATCTTAAGAATTGTTATTTCTGAGCATTGAATTGTCATGTCTTAACATTCTCTAAACATTTTTAGTGCCATAGAGGTATATGTAGAGCAGAGAGTGATATTTTTGAAATAACTGTCTGAACTTCCACTGCCTGTCAGTATAATTCCACACTCTATTGCTAATTTCAATCTAAATTGCTTCCTTTCAGGCCTAAAACCATGCAATCTCAATAATATATTAAACATGAAGGATCCAAATGAAGCCTGGCAGTCACTCAAGGTGAGATTACAGGCTGTTTAAAATGAGCATGTGCCATTTTAGAGGCAGGTGTCTCAAAGGTAATTGTCATCATCTTCTCCTTTGGATTATTCCAGAAATCATCAGGAAGATTGTGTACTTCCATTAGCCTCGACAGCTGGTTCCGCTGACGCCAGGATATCATAAAAAGTGTTGTTAGAGTGATAGATTTCTCATGGAGAGCACATGGGTGCATGGAAGAAATGTTGCTTTGAACCAGGTATTCACCTCGTGTAGGGTGTAACAATCATGTATTGCTAAATTTGAAAGAAAGGACACCATTCCAGACACTGTCCAAGCTATGACAAAGTGCCTTGGTTGCAACCTCCAGATACGATTTCCTACCGTAAAGTTCCTTATAGCAAAATGATAGAATGGACATCTTATTTTAGATTACAGATTCTGCTTTCCTAACCACGTTTCTTAGCTGATCAACAGAGTAATAATTTAGTTAAATGATGTAAAATGTATCTATGACTTTACGAATGTATGGATGTTGTATACAGTCTGCACTCTCTATATCATTCCACAGCTAGGTTAGGAAGTTACATCCTGGCTTGGTAAAGTACTCTCATAAAGAGCAATTACTTGCGCTATTTATAGTGGTTGCTGAGGTGTTCCCTAGCTGTTTTGATTAATTAAGCCTGTAGAAAGCCTCCCTCCCCAACATCAGCAATCCTTGTTTATTAAAACCATTATACTTCTTTCTCAGGATCTTCCTGTTGAGCTATAATTTCATTATCTCAGTGACTGGCTCCACTGGGGTGTTTATGTTTGAATGCAAGAAGATTAGCATGTTAACCCTTTGTTTTTTATATCGTACACTATCTCTGACACAACTGTAAATCAGTCATTGTAACTGCACTACGTGCAGCAGCTCTAAGCAAAGCGGAAGCAGCAAAACGTAGCTCCAAGAAGCAAAGCTTAAATTGCTCAGCATGACTAAATCCAGATAATCTCCATTCTAGATTACTGAAGGAACTAGTGCAGGAAATAGCAAGTCCAGCAGCAAGGATTTTTAACAAACATTTTTGGTACAGTAGTATTGTATGATTAGAGAATACTAAAAACAGTAACAACTTTTTAAAAATAACTTCCCCTTCTCCCCCACAATCTTCTGCTCTCTTACTTCTCACCAGGGCCAACTCGGGGCTTCCTATCTGTGTGAGCAAAACTGAATTTTGCCACTGCATGGGTGAGCATCTAGGATATTTATTTTGTCCTCATTTCTTGTGACGTTTCAGTTTTGTTGTGGAGCAAATAAGGATTTTGGGAGGACAGAGTAGGCAATAAGGGGCTTGAAGAAATTTTTAAAGTTCTGGTGAAATAGGGACAACTGGAAGAGACTGGTCTATGATGCTTTCCCCTCTGTCCCTACCCTGTCAATCAAAACTCTGGTGTCTTCCAGAGAGAACCTTCACTCCACGGAAAGAATGCTGGCCCAGGCTCAGCATGGACCATGTGCTCAGGACTTAGAGAGCCTACATTCCTGGGTGTAAGAAATAAGGACTATAGCTCCCAGACTTCTCAGCTCCCCAAAGCCTCTTCTTTTTTCCACAGAGTCCATTCATAAAAAAAATTATACCTTTTCATGTATCCCTTTCTTCCTTCATGTATCCTTTGCCTTCCTCCAGGATAAGATTTACTTCCATTGGGTGCCCTTCTTCTGGCTCAGCTCCTCATTCTCCAGTCCATAACAGCACAGGACACAGTCTTCTACTCTTCCTCTGAAACAACCTTCTTGTTCTTTTCCTTAAGGAAGGAGGAGGATCTGCTCCAATCTCCACACCGGGCACCCAGCAACATTCACATGTTTCACCCTGTTCCCGGTCTTCCCATTCCACTGTCTTCTTTCCTCTACCTCCACCCCTCGACTGGCACTGAGAGCAGGAGCCAGTCAGACAGTGAAGGAAAGGGCTGGAGGTGATGCCTATTTCTTCTCCCTTCTCTCAGCTCCTGCTCCCAGTGTTGTCTGAGACGAGTCACAGAGAAAGCGGGGGCAAGGTAAGAAGGCATCAAAACAGTGGCTATGCTTGGCAGATGCCTCCCAAATCTATACCTAAAACCAACCCTTTAACCAGTCAAAGTATTAAAAGAGATTTTGAAGGAAAATATAATTAAGGAATGAAGGCAATGGAAAATTGGATAAATTACTGGAGAGTTTTATCAAAGGTTTTTTGGGGGGGGTGTCTATTTTTTTTAGCCTTTTTTTATTTTATTTTTTCTTATGTGAGGTAATGCGGTGTCTTTATCTATTTAGGCTTCAGAGAAGCACTTTCTACAGTGCTGCATAGGAAATTGGTACTGTAAGTGGAGATGATGGCAATTAATAATGTGGCGTGGATTAAAGAGCTGTTGAAAGGGGAGGATATGCAGAAGGGGATACTAGGATGGAGAAAGGCTACTGCTAGTATCCTGAAAGGATCGATCTGTGACAGATCCTGTTTAATGTGTTCATTAATGACCCAAATGTAGAGAACTAAATATGTGATTTTTAAAATAATAACTGGGCATAAAGGTGGGAGGTCACTGTGACAGGGGGGTGGGGAGGGAATCGTCCATTAAAAGAAGTCAGGGAGGATCAGATGACTCAGGCAACTGAAATAGAAAGTATGAGATGAAACTTGAGAGATTTAAATTACAATACTGGGCACTCAGAAGCCAGTAATAAAAAATTCTGCTATAAATAGAGGATTTCTAAATTGGAAGACAAAAAAGATGGAAGATGTCTATGAACTGCCAAGGACTTTATTTGGCTTCAAGTGTTTTCCATTGTAAAAGGCATTGGTTAAACCTTATTTGGCAGATTAAAATATTCTGCCTTTTTAACCTAACCAACTGAGTGTCAAAAGAGATAACTTTCTGCAAATACTTTTGGAGAACAAATACCAAACAGGAAATGATAATCAGTCTTTAGCAACTTTAGGGAAAAAAAGAAAAGAAAAAGTGAATTACTGGGATAGTCTTCCAAATAGCCAATTGGAGAAGGAATCAAAAGATGATGCTAAGTAAACTACCGAAAGGGCTTGCATATCAAAATAGGGGAATTTAAGGAGACTGAAAATTAAGTTTGTGATACAAGGCCTTGGATATTTGATGTCTTTGCAACAAGAGTAAGTCACTAGATCACAGTCTATATTAATGACAACTTTATTGGGGGTGGCAGGGTGGATTTTTCCCTGCTGATCCATAGATGACTACTGGAGATTGTGTGAGGAGTGTTGCCTTTGCCTGACCTTTGTGCAAAAGAAGAAAAAGCTGCTCCCAAATTTCCCGAAGCCATTACATGTTCAAGAGACTACAACATGAATCTGGAGCTCAGACTGGCGGGTACTAGTTTTGACCCACTCTTCCACATTGTAGGATGTGGTCCTCTTTCTTGATTCATATGGTTCATCTGTGCTTAATGTAAGATTAGTGTTAACATGAGAGCAGGTAGACAGCAGAGATTGAGCTTGAGTTGCAGTAAATATTTAATAAATTCTTAATAACAAAAGTGCTGTAGGACATTGCTAACACCCTCAGTCTCTTCATATTCCCTTCAGAGGAATTCCATCCACTGTAGTTGTGACTTTCATTTTTCTACTGCAAGTCATGAGGTTCTTTTAGGTTGTAGAAAAGGAATTGGTGACCCTTTGTATGGGGACAATGGAAGCAAATGTGCAACGGATCTTTCATGTACTGCCTCATTGCAGAAGCTACATTCAGTAGCACAGGTGATCCCTTCCAGTCTTATATTGTGTTAAAAATTGGTTGAAACATGAAGGCTTTAATCAGGCAAAACCTTTCTTGGAACTGTACTGAAATCTCAGTTCCCTTTAATATTTCTTCTTCTGTGAAGGCTCCCTGCTCTTTCAAACATTTCTTTTCCCTAAATAGCAATCCATTCCCATAAAAAACATCACAGTGCACCAATACTCTACATAGTCTCTCAAAATTTTCCCAGCAAGACACATCTTAACGGTAAAGAAACCTAATTATAAAAGAAGGAATTAAGAGATAGGAATTGAAAATTTTCCATTCCTTTTAATAAATAGCAATAAATAATTTATTTTTTTCCAAAATCTCCACCCAAATTTATTTTGTTAATATATGTGTTTAAGTTAAAAAATTTTGAATGAGAAATAAAAAAGCAGAAAGGATAAAAAGGGCAGAATGAAATACAACTGTTCAAAATAAAAGGAAGCATTTTAGTTTTGTTTAAAAAGTAGTATTTTGAAAGAACTGAACATTTACTGTTGAAAAATGTTTCTAAAGAAACATATATTTCACTCTGATTTTTTTTTTTGACAACTTGTAGTTATCGTTATTTAGTATTAAAAAGACCCCAAATTTTGTTTGATTCAGACACAGACTGGATATGGAAATGGGTGATGAGAGCATTCAGTACACCAGTGATTAATGTTATCTAGAAGATGCATTTCAAAGCATAGCCCAAGAGGGTTACACTATTTTCAAAAGAGAATGTATATCATGATTGCTGCCTTCTGTTTTTTTCAAATATATTTTTAAAGCTATTCTGTGCTGGCATCTGTTTATCGAACCACACAGACCATTCCCTTCATCTAATTTAGCAGCTCTTATGATCTTAACTGAGGGTTTTTGAAAGACCTTTTTAAATATAGATATAGTAAATTCTTCATGGTCTGAGGAACACAGGTGATTTAAATTGTTTAGTTTTACACAGGACATTTGGAGTTTATTGTCACGTTGTGTTGCAAAAAAATTTCTAAAAACATTTTTTCCAGGACTTAGTCTAGGGATATGATTCTGAATGTGACCCCCTCTGATTCTACGTGAAGAAAATCAATACCTGCTAACACTAATTCCTGTGGTCAGTATTCTTGGTTCAGGTACATCTTGTGTGAAACATTTCCTAATACACTTTCCTTTTCATGAAAGCCTATCATTTTTGAGACCCCAGAAAGCAGAAAGGAGGAGAGTAGTGCCCAGTGACAGGACGAGGGGCAATGGGCACAAACTGCAGCGCAGGAAGTTCCACCTCAAGATGAGGAAAAACTTCTGTACTGTGAGGGTGACGGAGCACTGGCACAGGCTGCCCAGAGAGGTTGTGGAGTCTCCTTCTCTGGAGACCTTCCAAACCCGACTGGACACGTTCCTGTGCAACCTGCCCTGGGTGATCCTGCCTTGGCAGGGATGTTGGACCAGATGATCCTCAGAGGTCCCTTCCAACCCCCACCATTCTGTGATTCTGTGAGAGACCTTTTGAGTCTGAAGAAAAAATTTTGGACTATGGGATTTATGGTAAATCTGTTCAAATACTTGGACAGATCAAGACCAAGGGCCCAGATACTGTAACTTCTCTTTGTACTGTTGAATGGTTACAAGGATTCTTGGCATGCCTCTGATCTGAGGTCACCCGTATTCTCACAAGCTATTCCTAGGCATGGCCCGGGAGTGAACTGGCCCTGGTGTGGGAGAGCAAGGGGTGTTTCTAGTGTGAGCATGGAGAGGATTGTCATGGGTTAGTTCATTAATATAGAAAAAGCCATAGTATCCTGTGCTAGAAAGCCAGAAGACAAGGAGTTTCTTTCAGATAAATCGTCGTGTGCCTACCTATAGAAACAAGTAGGTGTAAAATGACTGGGTAGCTAAGGGTGATGTGGAAAACATGACCAGGTCAGGTAGAAAAACAAGTTCATGTCTGCAAAGAATATCACAGTAAGAAAGTGTTTCTGTCAAAAGAACAAAATAGTTGTGGGGCAACAGGAAGTGTGACTGCAGATAAAAAGTGCCAACTACAGAGATTTTGGTTATGTGGGAGTAGGAGTGATAGACTGATGGATGGAAAGGCATCAAGAATTTTAAAGAATAGACTTGTTTCCAAAGGCAGTAGAATTAATAGGGGAAAAATAGAGCAAAGAAAAGCTTCCTTACAATGAGTTTGAATAGACCATGAAATAGTTTTTCAGGGAAAGTGGAGAAAGCCGTGCCAGCTACAGATTGTACAACTGTACTGATTTTGGCTGGGATTGAGTTAATTTTCTTCATAGTAGCTCGTATGGTGCTATGTTTTCAATTTCTGAAGAAAACAGTGCTGATAACACAGGGATGTTTTAGTTGTTAGTGAACAGCACTTATATAGCATCAAGGCCTTTTCTGCTTCTCACTGTGCTCCCCCAGCAAGGAGTCTGGGGGTGCACAGCTGAGAGGGGACACAGCCAGGACAGCTGACCCCACGTGACCAAAGGGATATTCCATACCATACGACATCATGTTCAGCAATAAAACCAGAGGGTGGTGATTTTGTCAGGGCTGCCATTGCTTGGGAACTGGCTGGGCATCAGTCAGCTGGTGGTGAGTGACTGGGGTTTTTGCATCACTTGTTTTTCTTGGTTTTGTTTCTCTTTGCTTCTTTTTGCCCCCCTCCCCCCCTTTTTTTTTCCCCCTTTTCTTATTAAACTGTCTTGATCTCAACCCACAAGTTTTTTCACTTTTACCCTTCTGATTCTTACCCCGATCACAGTGCAGGGGAGTGAGGGAGCAGCTGTGTGGCACTTAGCTGCTGGCCATGGTTAGCCCACAACAACTAAACTGAAAAAGGTCTGAAAACTATACTGCTTGGAAAATACTGCCCTGAGAAGCTTGTCTAGAACTGCCATGGACAGTTAGTACGGTACATTCATAAGAAGATGTGAGAAAGATAGAGATGAGTAAGCTGAACCTCAAAAAGTTACAGAATCTAGAGGAGTAGTTCTCCCAAGCATGTTGTCTGGATCACAAGGGGAAAAAATTATTAATATCATTAGGTTGTATATAGAGACATTTGATATTGAGGGATGAACTACTGCAGATTGCATAGAAAGATTAAGAGGTGAGAGTGTATTCGTCATTAAGTCACAGAACATCAAAAGAAAAATTATAGTGTGTTATCAGAAGGTAATTATATTCCTTCTACAGACATTCTCACCTGGTATAAATCAGCAGATTTCTTTTGCAGTGAGAATTCTGGTGAATTGTAAACAGAGGAGAACTTGGCTCGCTATTTGTGTTCCCATGCTGTCCTTGTAACACTGTTTGGACCGGAAACATTCATACTCATGTTTTCCTGAATTTTAAGATACAATGGATTGTGAAATTGTTGGCAGCCTGGGAAGTGCCATCTATCACTCCTGTTAGCTTAATGGAAAAGCTGTTTGACCACACAGAATACTTCACAAAACCAACAAAATAGAAACTGATTTAAAATTCCAATGAACAGGGAATGATGAGCCCAATCTTGAGAGGTGCAAAACATGCATTGCTTTCATGGGAAGAGAATAGGGCACATTTGAATGAAAGGAAGAAACAGTTTCTGTAGGGCTTATTCCTAAAAGGAGCTGAAAATCTCCTAGGAAGTGTTGAGTACTCCAGATTCCCAGTGAATTCTTATAATTCTGCCCTTCTCTTATATCTTTGAAAGAAGCATACAACATTGTGCTTCTAAATCTGGAGGCTGGTGGGGTTTTTTTGGTCATAATGAAGTATAGTTTTATTTTCATTTCAAAATACTTGCTTTTAAAAACCATTTTAAAAATTGTGCTTTGCAAGTTATGTGACAAAATGAAACTAATAATTTTGTTTGCAGCTAGTATCCTCCAAGCGGTAATGTGAACTGAGGTATCAATTATTTAGTACTATGCAACACTAATATGGATATGGTGATTTCTCATTAATACTAGCAACTTCAAAACTAATTCTCATTAGCTTGAAATAATTATTTAGCTGCTTAGTAAGTGATTAAATTCAAACAGAAGTATATAATGTGTTTACAAAAAAAATAATTGGTTGACGTTACAAAATGTTAATGGCTTTATTCCTTAAAACTTATTATTGGATCAGCCCATACATTTAAGGAATGTTCTTTTTATTTAGTGTAGAAATTGCATCCAATTTGGAAAAGCGTTTTGGATCTATCAGCTACAAATTAAGCAACAATCACAAAAATAATAAAACCCAAAATAAATCCTAGAAGAATGTAATTCAGATTTTAATGGAAAAACAAACTTATTTGCCCATAATTGTTTGGCTAAGGCTGTTCCTATTTTCCCTTCTTATGTATACTTTTGTCATTTAAAAGTTGGAGGCAGAGTAGCAGAAAGAAATTGTTTCACATGTGCAGAGTCCAGAAACTCAGTGGTAGGAAAGGCTAAGACTCCTAAAGCAAACATGGAGTTTGGGTGGGACAGCCTCTGGAAGCCTAGCTTCTTCTCACTGTTGGGAAGCTTGAGGCTTTTTATTGAGCGAGAAGCCTTCTTTTGTGTATCTTCGCTTATCTTTCAGGTTTTAGGACTAGGTGCTCAGCAGTAGTGAAAAGTGTTGAGAAGCGAGTGTGAAAATGGAGTGATGAGAAATGTTCTCTGCATTACAGCTTCCGTCTTGGATGATACACAGGGAGCGTGAGTGAGGAGCTCAGGAGCAGATGCGTGGATGCTATTAAAGCTTATGTGCCAAAGCATTAAAACTAGAACTGTTCTTTTCCATAGAGGACACCCTCTAGCCATAAATTCGCCAGTAAAATGCATGTGCACTGTATCATTTGGCTCAATAAAAAATGCGGCATGTGGCAAAATTTTAGACAGATAAATGTAATTAACACTGAAAGACAGATGGCACGGAAAAGGGACAAGGGGAGAAAAAACGCATAAGGATGGGATGCAGTGAAACTCTCTAACATTATAAGTACATTAAGAATTCCATCCTCATAGAGAACAATATTTAAATGCTTTCTTAAACAGAAGAATATGCCACAGATTTTTTCCTGAATTGGAGCCTAAAGTTCCAAATGAGGGTCAGTGTATATTGTTTTATGCATTCACTGTTATACGTTGTTGTTATCCAAGTATAAATTTCAAGCATCGTGGTGTTAAGAAATGTGTTTAAGAGTGGCAGTTATACCATTTCTTAAAGGTATGATAAGAAATGTCAGTGCCCTGCATAACAAATCATGTTTATGTTACAGTAGAAAGTAAACATTTGCATTTCAAACCCACACAAACTGTGGGTAATATGTTAAGGTTGATCTAAGTCAGCCTTGCAAAAAGTTCTGGAGTCTGCATTCTGCGCAAGGTGACTGTTTTCGAACAACTAACATGTACTTCATTTCAACCTTAGCAACCTATGGTTACCCGTGTCAAACGGGGGGGGTTCAGTACTTGGATTTAATGGAGAGAGAATGGCAAAGAGCGCATTAGAAAAAGGGAGGAGTGAGGTGGAATTAAACTGGGATTTTAAAAAATGGAAAATCAAAGTATAAGGTTTCAGGCCTGTCAAAATGTTTAATTCTTCTTGTTCAAGCTGCAGATGGTTTGAGTCATCCTGTGCCAGAATTAACTTGGTGACACAGTAAAATAACCTTTCAGAAATACATTTCACATATTTTATTCATTGTTGCACTTTAACTGAACCTGTTCTTTGCATGAATAAAAGGTATTTGAGATCAGATGCCCTCTTCATACTTGCTTGGTAGGAGTTAGAATGTGACTTGTTAAGACCTAAACCTAATTATGGAATGAAGGCATGAAAGCTTTTTCTTACAGTGTGTTGTGCATCTTCAGCTGTCTATGCAAAATACTTCTGAAGTGTGCTAAAAATGAAACCCTTGTGTCTACATCACGCAAACAATCTGGAATGCCACCTTCTGTTATCTAATAAATGCAGACTCGTTTATAGAGAAGAAAAATAAACCACATGTAGAATTTGTACAGTTGAACTGGCTATTTAATTCAAGACAAAAGCGTTTGTTCTACCATTTGGATGGCTTTTCAGATACCAAAGTATTGGATACTAGTAACATAAAAGTTACGGTGTGGCCACTGGGACATTCCCAGAGATTTAGCAAGTCAAGATATTGACTAAAAACTTAGGAGCGACTAAAAAGCTGGGAGTGAACATCAAAAATTGTCTGTTTCGAGGTGACATGTTTTATTCCTTCCTTTATTCCTTAAAAAGAACTCTACCGGGAGTTCTTTTTGCCTTCTACCAGTCAGTCAGTTTATCTGCTGATGGGGGCTATAGAGGGTCCTATGTAGACCAGAGAGCATCAGAGAACTCTGCGCAAGATCTGAAAGCTGCCCCGTGTATCTAAGAGTCGGATTTTCAATGTGCTTTTGACATTGCTTGAATGAATTTTGTTTAGTGTAATGTTTTTCTTTAAATGGAGCCTAGGCTTCTCATAAGGATGCACATAAAGGAGAGAATCTGCTTTGAACCCTGAGTATTACTGGTTCAAATGGCAGTTAATGAAATAATATGTGCATATATGTCCTCACATTGCACACATCTCATACAATTAATTAAAAATACAATATTTATCCAATGCAAGCTGCATACATATTCAAGTGGTTTCACTAAAAAGATTATTCTGAATTTTAAATTAATTTGGGATATTTTTTCTATCACAAAAAGATCCTCTGTGCTTCAGATGAACGATTTTATTCAAGCAGATGACATCTTTCAAATCAGAAGCAGCATTTTAAGTTCAAGTGCTACATTTTGGTCTGAGGCAGGTGATTACTTTTATAAATCAGCTGTAAAAGGTAATCCTGAAAGCTCTTCATAAATAATAACCAAGACTGAAAATAATAACCAAGACTGTGTAGTGTGTGTGTATAATGGGAGGAAAATAGAGTTGAGGGAAATGGAGTTGAGGTTAAATGTCTTTCTTCATGTAGCTAAATGGGCGCTTCTGCCATGGAAATCAAATGAGGGGTATACATATAGAACGAGGGCAGGGTCTGGTACCAGCTTTGCAAATGCTTGAAAAAATTATGCTGAGCAGCCCAGTCTGTTACAGCTTCTGAACAAAATCTGGAGGAGTGTTCATAACAAGTATAGAGCAATTTACATATTTTTCAGTTGTCAGACACTGTGCGCCACAAACTAACAGGGATGACTGGGTAATGTGGAAATCTGCTGCTGAAAAATTGTCCAAATAGATTTCAGTTCATCGTGTTCTCCTATTATTGTCTGTGAACATTTGTACAAGTAAAACTTTCTTTGGAGCTGGTGAATTGTAAACCTTCACAAAAGGTTTATTTAATCAATGCTGTGTTTGTGCCAATGTGGAAAGTAGTTTAGCACAATTAGGTCGCATAGTCAGGAAGCAATAATGCTATTTATTGCATGATTTGGATAACTATTCATGAAGCTGCAGAAGTGAAGTCTGAGCTTTCAGGCTGATGTAGCCAACAGCTGCAAATAGATACAGCTCAAACACCTTTTGGAAGTAATTTCTCTAAATTTTCAGGTAAATTACTTCTAAAACTCTGGAGAATGCTTTCTATTTTTCCTGTATCAAAATGTTACCAATTTATAAATAAAATAATTAAAGTAGAGTTATTAGGGCTTGGTTTCATTCAGCTGTTATATTGAGTAAGTATGAATAAAGTAATTTGTAATCTTTCTGACCACTTCATAAATGGCATAAAGTCAAAATGTATTGAATTAATAATTTGTTGAGCAAATATTTCAGTTATTTCTTCCTCAACATTAATGTAATGTTTCTCTTTAAAATTCAAAGAGAAATATAAAAGTATTGTGTTACCTGTCAGGTATATCTGGATGCAGTTCAGATTACACATAAGTGGAATCTTGACGTAGCTGTATAAGTGCAGCCTTATAAAGGACACTCAGCAAATAGTTCTCACAAACCCTAGAGAAACTCCTACCCCTATTACATAAAATGGTATTTTCACACCAAAGAAAGTGGTTTCTCCCTCACTTAGGGTCTCAGTACGTTCAGTTTTCCCCTGTTGCTGTCTGGACTTATATTACTAGAAAGATCCAAAAATTATTGAAAATGCTTACTTTCATCTTGTAGAGATGAATGAGAAACAAAAAGCATCTTTTAAGTGTTTTAAGATGTTTATTATTAAGGCGGATTAGAAAGTGGAAATTATTTCCCTTGAAAAAAAAGTTAAAAAAATAACCTTTAATCAAGATGAGAAGGCAAGTCCCCAAAGTTTTTGTGGTTAAGAATTGATGGAGAATTCCATTTGAGAAGACTGCAGTTGAATTTTTCAGCTTTCCAGCTATGGTCAGGGAAGCATTTTCTCCAACTGGGAGAAAGGGAAGTGGTCAGGAACCTTCCAGATCTGCATCTAGGGAGCCATCATTTTAATTTTTCCTAAAGGAAAAGTGTTAGAAAATTTTTCCAGTGACCAAGTTCCAAACCTGCTTTATTTGTTATTGTTGCAGTCATAGCTGTCCACTGTCAGAATTCCTCCATCACACTAAAGGATGGATGCAGGTTTGCTTTCCTAATACCAATTCGATTTTCTTGCTGTATTAAGTTCTTTATTGTGCAAGCCTTCAACAACGTGCAATTTTCCTTGCGTTCCCTTCCTTTTTAACCCTTTAACCATCTGTGTATATTCTATTGCTTTTGATCACGACATTTTTGTAGCTATTTCAATTCTTGTGTGTTCCTTTGTTCCTGTTGCAGCTTTTCTTACCTTGCAAGGGTAACAGCGTCACCACAGTAGCTCAAAAATATTGCAAAAGATCATGAAGAGTTTTCACTGTGACGAATCATGAAGAATTTGACAGCATTTAAAATAGTGGCCAATCTTAAAACTGTTTGTCTACAAAATACAAGTTATTAGCTGTCTCCCCAAATGTAAAAGTATTCTTGTCAAATTTAAAAATTACCAAAAAAGTCAGTTATATCTATGCCTGATAAGAGGTGGTATTGTTTAGTTAGCAGTTTTTAAAAAGTCAGAGACAAACTACTTGCACATAAAAAGATGCTTAAGGTTAATCTCCATATTAAGAGATTTAAACATCTGTGTTAATAAAGACAAAGTAGCATACAGATATCTTAGCAAAATTGCTTTTGCATTATTTTTCATCTCTGGAAGAGCATCTCTTCAGGTGCGTATTGATCAGAGGACATATTCTGTCCACTTAACAATGTGATTTTCTTGTTTTAATGTCAGAAATGAAGTTCTTAATGGTCTGAATTTATAGTTTCACTGTCAAATCAATGCCTTGTATCTATCAGATGTCAAAATGATGACTAAACGTATGGTGTATTCTATAATGCAATTATTTTGACCAGCAGCTTATCTTGCTCTTTAATAGCAGCAACTGGTCATATATGTAGTAATTAAGGGCCTAAAAAATTGGATGTCTTTCTGAAACACTCATTTAGAAGCTTGACGTTTCTCGTGCTTGTCTGTATCTGAGAAAATAGTATATTTGAGACGTTGATATGCTTATTGAGGTACCAGCTATTTTTGAGTTACAGGTTTGTGTTGAAAGAACACTTTTTCTGTTGTTGAAAAATATATATAACTACAATTTTTATTTTTATTTTGAACAGAACTGCAGCAAAACATTTGCAGCTTGAAACTCAGATTTCACACATAGATTCCTTTATATAAGGAATCAGTGCTTTACTTGGTTTGAGGGAAAAATAAAAATAGTCATATATGATTGAAAAAGCATTTCTACTTGCCTAGCTTAACAGAAAGCTCACAAAAAATGGAGATTTACTCACTAACATTCAACTCTGAATGAAGAACTTCAAAGTCAAACTGGAACACTTAAAAATCAACTTACTATGCAAGGGCTCTTCCCCCTCTCCTTTCTTTTTCTTAGCAGAAGAACAAAATACTTGGTAATCTGCTGCTATTAACTTTTAAGTTCCTCAGCACTGAAATGTCAAAATACAATAGAAAAGAAAGTTTCTAATAACTGTTCCAAATTCCTTTTTTTTTCCTAGTGAAGTATGTAGATTATTACTACTTTAAGTTGCAAAATTTAGCAAGTAGAGTTGTTTTGGGAATCAAATAAAATTTTGATTAATCTTTTATTGGCAAATGGTTTCTTAGGCTTGGAAGGGAATCTTTCATCAAAAGGAGAGACAGACTGCGCAGAATACCCAATAGCCTAGACCACTGAAGAAGATGCAATTTCAAGTCTTTGCCGTGCTTGGTTCAAGCTACTGGTGTGCATGGGAGCATGTTCATCTAAAGTAAAGGCCTAATCATTTGTCTTACCATGTTGCTTGAGAGACTGTCTGCCAGTCTTTTCTCTCTCCTGTTTCTTCCTCACATAATTTTATCTTGTCCTCATATGGAGTTGGAGCATTTAAAAATGTGGAACTGTTCTGTAGGATAGGAAAATAGTTTCCAGCACATAAGAGAAAAATTACAGAATGTGCATGCTGTCTGCGTTAGTATTGCTCTTGGCAGCTTAACATCATATTAACACCATATTTATTTTCTTTTTTTCACTTTCCCCAGTCATGTAGAATAGTAAAGTTTAAAGCACCTTAGCTTTATAAATTTTAAATAGAAGTTAATCACCACTGGAAAAAATATTGTAATAGTGTAGAGAGTAGGTTTACATTTGGGAGAAGATGATAATACTTGAGAATAGGATTCATCTGACAAGGTGGACATCTATGGACCATTGACCCATTTTAGAGATGTGCTTTAGGCTCAGATGAATTACTTCCTGTAAGTGTTATTTAGGATAGGATGGGATAGGATAGGATAGGATAGGATAGGATATTTCAGTTGGAAGAGACCTACAACGATCATCTTGTCCAACTGCCTGACCACTTCAGGGCTGACCAAAAGTTAAAGCATGTTGTTAAGGTCATCATCCCAATGCCTCTTGAACACTGACAGGCTTAGGGCATCAACCACCTGTCTAGGAAGCCTGTTCCAGTGTTTACCCCCCTCTCTGTAAAGAACCGCTCCCTGACGTCCAGTCTAAACCTTCCCTGGCACAGTTTCGAACCATTCCCATGCATCCTATCACTGGATCCCAAGGAGAAGGGATCAGCACCTCCCTCTCCACTTTCCCTCCTCAGGAAGCTGTAGAGAGCAATAAGGTTGCCCCTCAGCCTCCTTTTCTCTAAACTAGACAAACCCAGAATCCTTACCTGCTCCTCACAGGACATGCCTTCCAGCCCTTTTGCCAGCTTTGTTGCCCTACTCTGGACGCATTCAAGGACCTTCACATCCTTCTTAAACTGTGGGGCCCAGAACTGCACACAGTTCTCGAGATGAGGCTGCACCAACACTGAATACAGTGGGATAATCACCTCTTTTGGTCAGCTGGTTATTCTGTGTTTAATGCGCCCCAGGATGTCGTTCGCCCTCTTGGCTGCCAGGGCACACTGCTGGCTCCGACAGCCTGATGTCAACCAGCACTCCCAGATCCCTTTCTGCAGGGCTGCTCTCCAACCACTCCTTTCCCAGTTTGCCCCACAGTGTTACTCTGTCCTAGGTGCAGAATCCAACATTTGTTCTCGTTAAATTTCATGCCATTAATGATTGTCCAGTGCTCCAGGCTATCTAGATCCCTCTGAAAGGCATCTTATCCCTCAAGAGAGACAACAGTACCTATCAGTTTGACATCATCAGCTAATGGTGCATTCAAGTCCTGCATCCAGATCATTGATAAAAATATTGAACTAGAATTGAGCCCTAAAGAACACCGCTGGTGACCAGTCACCAGCCAGATGTAGCCCTGTTCACTACAACCCTTTGAACTCTGCTCTTTGTCCCGTTGTTCACCCAGTGCACCATGAATCCGCTCATCCCACAGCTGGACAACCTTGTCCAGAAGGATGCTGTGAGGGATAGTATGAAAAGCCTTACTAAAATTCAGAAAAACTGTACCTACCGCCTTTCCTTCATCCACTAGGCAGGTGACCTTATCATAGAAGAATATAAAATTAGTTAAGACTGGACTTGCCCTTTGTGAACCCACATTGACTGTGCCTGATGATTGTATTAGGCAAATCTTTCAAAAAAAGAAAGAAGCAAATGCCTTTCAATAGTATCATGCATAATCTTCTCCATAATTTTTCCAGGAACTGAGGTTAGACTAACAGTTCTGTAGTTTCCTGCATCTTCCCTCCTGCCCTTCTTGTAAATTGGAATGATTGACTAGCTTTGAATGAGCAGGGACCTCCCCAGACTCCCAAGACCTTTGGTAGATGATCAAGAGGGGTTCTGCTATAACATCTGCTAGCTCCTTCAGAACTCTGGGATGAATCCCATCAGGCCCCATGGACTTGTGAACATTCAGTTGATACAGCTGGTCCCTTACAATTTCAGTGTCCACAAATCGAAAGTCACTGTTCCCACACATGTGCTTGTCAGACAGCCCAAGGTCTATCAGTATTATTAAAGACTGAGGCAAAAAATGGATTGAATGCCTCTGCTTTTTCTTCATCCCTTTTAGTCAGATGACTGTCTTCAACAGGTATCGGTCCAACGTTTTCTTTAGATCTCCTCTTGCCATTAATGTACTTTAAAAATGCCCTTCTTACCTGACACAACACTGGCCAGTTTCAACTCTTAACTAAGCTTTGGCCTTTTGTGTCATCTCCCTGCATATACGAACCACAGCTCTGTGTCTTTTCTTTTCATTGACTATAAAGAGAACATGAGGTGACTAGCTGAGATGTAGGTACCTTCACCGCATACATCTAAAATTGGATGACTTCAGGCATCAGTACTGGGGACTTTACAGGTGCATATGTGAAGCAGGGATACATGCAAATAACCTTTAGGAGCATAACTCTTGGAGGGTGACCTCTGGAAATTCCCTCTCGAGGGACTGATCAAAGCACCAAAATAAGAATGTATTTATAAGGAATGCTAGAAAGCTTTCAACTCTTCCATCACCTCCTGTTACCTAGCTGTGATGGATACATTATCTGATTCCTACCTCAGAAGTGTTGTTTTTCATAATCTGTACACTGGCAATGCAAACAGCATGGGACTGAGCTGTAAGAGATGGGAACGAGTGAGTGGTATTGAAACTTTCTTCTATGGTGACACAGGGCTGATGCTGTGAGGGGACCACATGATAATACTCTCAATAGGTATGATCCATCCTGGGCAGAAGGCCCACTCTGTCCTTAGACTCTTTTATAATATTTGTGCAAGCCTTAAAGGACTATGAATCTCCTGAACTTTTTCATGGCATACGGACAGAGTGATTTAGTATATGAATGTAGGCTTCATAATTTATCCTTCTGTGGAGTGGGTTCTACGGAAATTGTGTATGTAAAGTGGACTCTATATGTACAACGTTGCATCTAAACCACTCAATAATTCTAGGTCGAACAAATCCAGTCAGACTCCAAAGTCTACCAAATCTTGACAATGTCAAATAGGCATCTCTCTGCCAATCACGAGTCTTGCCTCAAGCATGATGTGGTAAGAAATTCTCCATAGCTATTCATACAAGGAATCTGCTGCCTTTTGTGCCAGTAGCCCAAGGACATATGCACATATTGCTGGAGTGCACATGAGGCACATAGCCTTTACTTAGACTGTACGTGCATATTGTTATGAGGATAGATACACCCTGGAAAATAATGAGAAAACAATTAATCTATTGCACGAGGGGCTTAGGGCAGGAGCCAGCCAACTGTTGCATATCCATAGAATCACCCAGCCCTAAGAAAGTATGTCTTAATGATTTAATTACTTTTCTCATCTGAGTGGATATTGTAATTCTGATTACAGAAGCTGAGGATGAACACGCTTAAAACTAATAAATACAAAGTGCATTCATCTGAAATGAGCATCATCAGTACTCACAATGAAATTTCATTTATGGGCATTGTTTCATTAAATGTAACCTCTAGGTTGTTACAGACACATAATTTTTCATTTTTTATGCATGATGTCATTCCTTTATTTAAACAGACCATGGTAAATATTTTATGAAACCATTAAAGGAACGAATAATAAATTTCTGCATTAAAAATGGATCTGTGAAAGTGTCTGGCAACTAAAATACAAACAAACAAATAAACAAAAGGGGTGGAATTATGTTGCAATCTGTCAGAAATTCTCCTGGAGTTTTTTCTGGGATTTGGCCACTGTTACTCTATTTCTCACTCAGATGGCTTATTAATATGAGATGTGTAAAATGGTAGAAATATGTGAGCTACCTTGGGGCAGAATATGATGATCTTGCTCTACCTCAGACTCTTAGAGGATACTAATTGTATGCTGGGTTTTTTGTTTCCCCCAAAGCCCTGTTTCATGTATTTAATTAGAGATTTTTAACTTTAGAGCATTTGCTGTGCACACTGGCAAGTATTTTTAAGAACCATGTCCTATGTACTGAGGCAATTGTGCAGATCAGCTAAAAGAGTCATTAAGCATATCTGCTTGCACAAGACTGTCATAACCCAGTCTCCTAGCATAATTTTATGGCTCTTGCAAAAGGCAGGATACAGATGGGGTGTTGAACTTGCAGCTTAGCACCTCCTGTGAATCCCACTGATTTCAGCAAGAGCCAAGAGAATTCTTCAGTTTGCGAAATCTGGCCCCTTAAAAGATAGCAATTGATCTAATGGCAAACCCTTCGGTCTTTGTGCAGTGGAAGCTCACACTGAATTTATTGAGAGCTCAGTACAGTACCACTGAAATCAAGAGAAAGTTTCCCATTGACTTCATAAAGAGCTGGATCAAGTAACTAATTACTAAAGACGTGATCCTGCAGGAAGCTGGACCAATGCTTCTTCATCTCCCAAAGCGGATGTTTGTGGTGGTGGTGGTAAAAATTCATTGTACTCAGCATCTTCCAGCACTTCTCTGTACCTGAGAGGTTTGAATCTTAAATGAATGAAATTCAAGAGACATTTTCTTCCTGCTCCAGAAAAAAAGAAAAAAAAAAAAAACCAAACAATGACAGGAACCTGAATACACAGATGTGAGTTTCAGTGGTAATGTGTCATTGCCAGCTATTACTTTTCAGTTTTCTCCTTGCAGAATGGCATAGCTTTGTCAAGGTCATGCCATAAGTAAATAATTTCTCCGTTTCAGCGAGGTCTTGGTAAAGCAACAGTAATCAGGACCTTCTGTAAATTAGGGCTTTTTTCTATGGAATGGATTCTTATTTCAAATGACCACTTGCCTCTTTTTATTTTTCTTCTTCTGTTTTTAACATCTTAGTGATTTGCAAACTTCTCGCATTTCAAGGACATAATTTTGAATGCTGATTACATTGACATCATTCTCAACACCAAAGAACGTGAAAGGAGTGCACTCACTGCTTTTTAAATACTTTTGTCCCATCCTTATAGAGGACGTATATTAATTATGTTTATTTATAGAATAAACATAGTTAATAGAACTTGAGAAATAAAACAGGGCATGGTTTCTAGACCATTAGCCCAGCTAGAGCTCAATCTGGCCACAGTCGTAAAGGATAATAAAAAATGCTTCTACAAATATATTAACAACAAAAAGAGAGGCAAGGAGAATCTCCATCCCTTACTGGATATGGCGGGGAACATTGTCTCCAAGGATGAGGACAAGGCTGAGGTACTTAATGCCGCCTTTGCCTCAGTCTTTAATAGCCAGTCCAGGTATCCACAGGGTATTCAGCCCCCTGAGCTGGAAGACGGGGATGGAGAGCACAACAAGTTCCTCATAATCCATCAGGAAGCAGTGAAGGACCTGTTAAGCCACCTGGACAGCCTTTCCAACCTTAGTGATTCTGTGATTCTGTGATTGCAAGACATTGCAAGAGCTTCTGTATGTCCCTTTCTGTGAGTTTTCAACCGGTAGATAGTGAAATTCTCTATAAGGAAACTTTGCATCAGCTGAATGCCCCAAGCTCATCTAAAAACACCTGGATTATGGTCCTGCATGTAACAGCAATTGGAAGGATTTTGTTTCAGAACTGGCCAGCTGCCAGTCTGTGGCACGGGGCATAGCCGTAAGCATGAACCTGAGTAACACGAGAGGACCTTCTTCCTATCTCCCAGGCTTTTTTCTTTTTCTCTTTATCTCTTGTTATTTTTTGTTGTTGTTGTTTTCAAATGCTGGTAGGAGCCTGAATCATTTGGATGGCTTGGAAAATGTCACCTCTCTCTGATGTAAGGATCCTGCTCTGTCTAACCCTGACCAGTTTCCTTCCTTCTGCTATCTTCACAGAGCTCTACAGAACAAAGGTTTTCATGCAGGTTTCCCTACTATTTGACAGAGCCACCATTATGTTCTCAAAGGCCACCACTCACAGCTAGATTTTGGCCTGCCCTTTCCTGCTCTTGCACCCTCTTACCACCCGGCTGTGTGTCGGTGCCAGGGGTGCTCGTAGCCTCGGCCTCCAGCAGTTGTCCACATCCCACAGACCAGCCCTGCTCACCCACTCTTGTGGAGACGGATACACTGAAAACTATGAGACTTGGATGCTGGTAAAGCAAACTCTATAAGTAACGATCTTTCCAAGGCCTTTTTTAAAAGTTATGAATGTTCAGCATATTAAGAGATTGTATAAGGGAACATCTGTTCATGCAACATCATTCAGAAAATCTGGCATATGGAAACAATGGCTAACATTTAGAGAATAAGAACTTGCTGGGAGATTTTCAGTTTTGTTTTTTTTTTTTTTCTTTTCTTTTTTTTCCTCCCGTAGAGCTTCTTCAAGGACTAGAATTCTTTGTAGTTATTCTGGGCAGATGCTCCCAGCATTGGGTTAGATGCCCTCAGTAGAACAAGAAAATGCCATAGTAGCAAAGTGACAATAGTGAAGAGCCATGTATTTGGAATTAAAGTAACACACTGTGGCATTGCAATTGAAGATTTCCATTCAGTGCTAAAGTAAGCTTATATTATAGATGGGAAAAGCAATTTTTGTACAATTACTCAAATGGCAGTATTCTTGTAAGCTTTTGCTTTTGTATTTCCTTTCAGAATAAAAATACATATTTTTTAATTTTCTAAGGAAAAGTTTGCTAATGACTGAGAGTTGGAAATAAGAAATTTTACTTTAGGTGTCAGTGTAATTTGTTCAAGCTAAAAACTTTTATTTTATCAGTTTAATGGCTATGCTTTGGAATGCATGTTTAAGAAAAATAATGATTTTCCTATTTACTGTCAAGCAGATTCACCTGTTAAGCGATATCGCACATACTGAGGTTAGCATAATTTAAGTCTTTCTGTGTACATTAAAATTGTATCAGATCAGAGCCAATGGAGGAAAGAAACATTGCGCTTATTATAATAGCTTTTTGAAAATAACCCAGATGATCAAATCCAATTCATATGTATTCATATTAAAAATACTCTTACAGTATTTATTTGACCTTAAAACAATTCAATGTAGTGATATACCATAGAATCATAGAATCTTTGGGTTGGAAGGGACCTTTAAAGGTCATCTAGTCCAAAACCCTTGCCATGAGCAGGGACATCTTCAACTAGATCAGGTTGCTCAGAGCTCTGTCCAACCTGACCTGGAATGTTTCCAGGGATGTGGCATCGACCGCCTCTCTGGGCAACCAGCGCCAGGGTTTCACCACCCTCATTGTGAAAAATTTCTTCCTTCTACCTAGTCTAAATGTATTGTCTTTTAATTTAAAACCATGACCCCTTGTCCTGTCACTACAGGCCCTGCTAAAAAGTCTGTCCCCATCTTTCTTATAAGCCCTCTTGAAGTACTGGAAGGCTGCAGTAAAGTCTTCCCAGAGCCTTCTCTTCTCCAGGCTGAACAACTCCAACTCTCTCAGCCTGTCCTCAGAGGAGAGGTGTTCCATCCCTTGGATCATTTTGGTGGCCCTCCTCTGGACCCATTCCAACAGGTCCATGTCTTTCCTGTGCTGAGGGCTCCAGAGCTGCATGCAGCACTGCAGGTGGGGTCTCACCAGAGTGGAGTAGAGGGGCAGAATCACGTCCCTCGACCTGCTGGCTACACTGCTTTGGATGCAGCCCAGGACACGGTTGGCTTTCTGTGCTGTGAGCACACATCGACGGCTCATTTTCAGCTTTTCATCCAGCAGTACCCCCAAGTGCTTCTCGGCAGGGCTGCGCTCAATCTCGGCAGGGCTGCTCTCAATCAGAGAGTTCAGCCTGTACTGATACTGGGGGTTGCCCCAACCCAGGTGCAGGACTCTGCGCTTGGCCTTGTTGAACCTCATGAGGTTCACATGGGCCCATGCCTCGACCTTGTCCAGCTCCCTCTGCATGGCAGAGGGTGCACTCTATCCCATTGTCTATGTCACTTGATGAAGATATTATAGAGTCCCAGTCCCAGTACGGACCCGTGAGGGACACCAGTCGTCACAGATCCATCTGGACTTTCAGCCATTGATCACTACCTCTGGGTGCGACCATCCATCCAATTCCTCATCAGCCCAACAGCCCACCCATCAAATCTCCAACTGAGAGATGGCTGTTGTGGGGGACCGTGTCCAAGGCCTTACTGAAGTCTTGGTAGATGACATTGGTAACTCTTCCCTTGTCCACTGATGTAGTCACTCCATCCTAGAAGGCCACTAAGTTGGTCAGGCAGGAGTTGCACTTGGTGAAGCCTTGCTGACTGTCTCAAATCACCTCCCTGTCCTCCATGTGCCTTAGCAGAGTTTCTAGGAGGATCTGTTCCATGATCTTCCCAGGCACAGAGGTGAGACTGACTGACAGGTCTCTATTTCCCAGCGTCCTCCTTGCTACCCTTTTTAAAGGTGGGTGCAATGTTTCCTTTTTTCCAATCTCCAGGGACTTCCCCTGACTGCCAGGACTTTTCAAATATCTTGGAGAGTGGCTTGGCCACTACATCAGCCAATTCTCTCAGGGCTCTGGGATCCATTTTGCCAGGTCCCATAGACTTGTTCCTCAGGTGGTCTTGAACCTGATCTTACAGTGGGAAGAACTTTGCTCCTCCAGTCCCCATCTTGCAGTCCATACCCTCGAGAGGTGTGGGAAGAGTGCCAGTGAAGACTGAGGCAAAGCATTCATTGGGTACTTCAGCCTTCTCCTCATCTGTTGCTACCAGTCTACCAGTCTTCCTCATCAAGGTGGGTACGCTTTCCTTGACCTTCCTTCTCTGGCTGACATACCTGAAGAAGCCTTTCTTATTATTCTTTGCACCCCTTGCCAAATCAGCTCCAGCTGCGCTTTGGCCTTCCTGACCCCATCTCTACACAACTGGGCAGCGTCCCTGTACTCATCCCAGGATGCCTGTCCCTGCTTCCCCTGCCTGTGCATTTCCTTCTTGCCCTTTAGTTTGACCGCAAGTCTCCACCCAGCCATTCTGGTCTCTTGCCTTCCTTTCCTGATATCTTACACCTGGGGATCGAGAGCTCTTGTGCTCTGTGGAAAGCATCCTTAAAGATCTGCCAGCTCTGTTCTGCTCTCTTGACCCTGAGGGCAGTTTTCCAGGGGGTCCTATTGACTAACTTCCTGAACAGTTGGAAGTTTGCTTTCCTAAAATTCAGGGTCCTGACTTCACTCTTTGCTTGCCCCCTACCCCTCAGGACTGCGAACTCCACCAGGGCATGATCAGTGCAACCCAGGCTGCCTCCAGTGTTGACATCACCATGAGTTAGCTCACATGCACTGGTGACCAACAGGTCCAGTATGGTATCCCCTCTGGTAGGGCTGTCTATTATGTGGCACAGGGAGTTGTCCTCCATGCACTCCAGGAGTCTCCTGGATTGCCTACAGCAGCAGACCAGAGCAATACTAAATATCCTATTTATTTGTGTATTGGAAATACCATTGCTCATCATCTGGCACAGTTTTTGCTTACATTTACAATAACAGTGTCCAAGGAAAGCAGCATATTAATTCTGGTACGGAAGGGAATTTCTCTGCTCTCATTTATGTCACAGAAACCCCCATGAAAATCCCCATGCATTTGAGCTGCATTAGATGATATGAAAGTACGTCTTTGCAATCGTGTTGCTGCTTCTCATGAGATGTCTTCCATATGCAGTTCGTTTATTATCTACAGAGAGAATAAGAGAGAAGATTGCCTCTTACCTCTGTATTTGATGTTGTGCACTGAGCTCCAGCCTTTGGGTCAGCAAATCTTTAAGGGCTTGTTTCTTCGCTGTTGTCCATGATGCCTGCAGTATAAAGCTCTAAAGATTTTCTCCCCTCCTGGTTCAAAAACATGTACACTTCTTCACCATGCATCTTCTTGCGAGCCCTTGAAAGGGGCAGCCACCTCTGTGGGCAGACCGCGAGATGATAGTCTTTGACCTTGCATGTTCTTTTGCTTCTCTCTATTGTACTCTGTGTGTATCTGTGTAGGAAGAGAGAAAAAAGAGTTCATAACCTGAATTTTGTCTCACCTGTGGCTTTCTGGAGGTTAATGCATGGCAATGTAACTCGTAAGATTGCAATGCACAGTATAATGGCCAACTGATGTCAAAAACATGTTGGGAAGTCAGAAGTAGTAGGCCAGATCTGATCTCAGTTACATTGCTATAAATGCAAACGTACGTAATTTTTCAGAGGTGTAGAGGAGACTAGAATCCATCATCTTATAATTAATGTGCATCATGCAGATTAACAGCCTAACCTTTGAATTATTAGACAGAATTGTTCTAGATATAATGATACAATGATACAGTAAAATCCAAACTATTTCTTTTGATTATGCCAATAAAAGCTTGTTTTTAACCCACCCATTATAGGTAAAAGTAGTAGAAAAAATTTACAATTATGAATGATTCACTAGCAGGAAATAAAATTAGAAAATGGGGGTTAGTTTTGGCTATTTGTTAAACAGAAGAAACTGTCTTGTAGTATGAAATAGCTGTCCTGTTCAGGTGTCACAATAAATTTATCACCTCCAATAAAATGTAGAAAGTATTGTTTTTCTAATATTAGTGAAAGATGATGTCCATTTAAATTATGTTTTTCATTCTTTTCTAATTGGCTTAAAATCTGGTTTAACTACTAGCTACAGCTCTTTCACTTACAAGTTGTTTAAAGGATTCTAATTCTCATAGATAAATAGGCATCCTGACGTTTTTCGTTTTCATCCATCATTAGGTTTCTTATGGCTGAGGTTGCCAGTTGCACATTGCCTTTTCAATATAGCATACTATTCTAAAGTAACTGGGTTCAGATTGGATCCATTTATTTCATTCAGTGCCTTATCTGCCTCTTTCCCCCACTTTTTTAAGTGTATTGAAAAACTATCTCCAATTCCAACTGAAATCAACCAGGAAATGGCTTTATTTTACTTTTAACTATGATTGAAATCAAACAGAACTGCATCATTTTATAAAATGGTCATTTAAAATAAAGTAGTTTGTATGCTATGTTGAAAGCACCTTAAATTTCCTATATGTGCCTGTTTTTTATTTCTTTCATTTAGAATTGCTTCAGAAATAGAAAATATTATGAAGACTAGGGTGTCATTAAAAAATGCATTTTTTCTTTTTAAACAAGAGGCATTTCTTTATACAGGAAAGAAGGAACATATGTACTTTATATGGACAAGAGTAATAGGCTCTGAAGGGTAAAATAAATCAAAAGACCATTCCTTTCCAGTAGCACCGAGAGACTGAATGTCAGGCTGCAGAGGCAGTTTGTGTGTTTTGATACGCTATTTTCAATAAAGGGGAAAACTGAATGGAAGCTTCAGAATTTGAAATTCCTCATACTTTGGTTTTATTTACATGTGCACTTCCCCAAGGACTGGTTTCTGAGGCAATCTCTGGTACGTTTTTGTCCTGCTTTAATCCTTACCCCTGTTTGCAGTGACCCAGGACAGTCATCAAGGTGACAGTTAAAAGTCTGGAACTGGATTTTGAAAAAACAGCACTCGTTCTAGATTTGTAAATATGCACCTTAACGATATCTTTTGCAAGTGTGAAGAGAATGGAGTGATGACTGTAGGATAGATTTTCTGACACTTTGGGACTACTGGAGGTTGCGAGTTTTTATTCTATATTTCACCTAGTCCTTGTACTCTCTTTTTTGAACTTCCCGTGGTGATTATTGATAAGGACAGCCTATAAGATGTGGGGGGGGAAATTGTTTTTATTCTTGAAATTTCTGGCTTATAAAAATGGGCTATCCTTCAGCAATGCTTTTTTTTTTTTTATTTCAAATGAGGCTGGAATTAGACATATTAGACACATTAGATCAGTCTATTAAAAAGACTATATATCAATCAGTTATGTTTTATAGCAGTTTCTATATCTTCCTCGGCTCCCCTCATCTTTATCTTCACTGTTTAATGGAACTAATTTTGTTAAAAGGAGATATTAGGAAATTACCTCAATTATCTTGCATGAGACATTGAAGAATGTGGATGGTAAAGCAAAAAGTCTTGTATGTAGAACTGATAAATTGGTAGAAAAAGTTTCAATATCTGTACAGATCAGACTCCTTTTCTGAAATTTAGAGACTGAATAATAATGTTAGTGTTGTCTCAGGCTGTTTTCTTGTTAACAGGCCGCTAAGGAATATGGCATTTCCCATCTGCTCATGAAATAGTCACCAGGTCTACCTCAGAAATAGCTGGCTCGGTGTGCTGTGCTAACCCTGCGTCCTGGGTGCAGACTCGCTCAGGACTCTCCAGCGTTTTCATTGTTGGCTTTTTGAAAGATTTTGCATCCTTTACTTGCTCTATTCCTTACACTCGTTCACCAAGTATCTGAGGCTGTAAGGATAGAAAGAGTATTGACCTGAATCACTACTGCAGTTCATGCCAACCCTCCAGATTTTTGGGCACTTTCTGTGTATGCCAGCAGGGCATAGGCGTTGTTTCACTGATGGGGCATCTTTAGCAAGGGCTCCTATCAGCATCCTTGTACCCCTTCTTTAAGGTCTCCAATGTGCAGAGCAAACCTAGCAGAGAGCATGCAGTCAATGCCATCGTTATCAAATATCCTCAGGAACAGAACAGAGGACCTCCAGGGCTGAATGCAGGAGGTCCGACAGTGTGTGCTATATCTCAAATAATTACAAGATGCTCATATTGGCTCCCACCTCTCTGTGTGAAACGTGTTTAACTATGTGTCAGTGATGATAAATGAGAGGAGGTTGGGGGAGGGTAATATATTTGTCTTTTGTGCATGGTTTTCTTTCACTCATCCAGTCCTGCCCTTCATAAGCCATGAATTCGCGGACATCTGGCATGAGCTCCTTGATGTCTGGCAAGGGGGTAGCACAGGAAAAGGAAAGATGAACAGAACAAAGCTTGGTATTTCATAAGCGGTTTACAGAACATTAAGGGGAATATTGTGTTCCAGTGGATTTTAGAATTCCTTGCAAATAAAGCTGCAACACAGAAGTGGTGCATTTTAGGTTTTGGAGACTTTGGTCCCTTAACTCTTTTTTACTGATTTATTTGAGTGAATGTCAAATTTTAAATTGCACCACCCAGTATTTATGGTGCAGCTGTTGGCAATGTTAATGCGAAAAGCACATCTCCTGAACATTGTCAAGCTCTTATTGTCACCTTTGGTTCCCTGGGAGATGGGGACAGAATTTTATTTCAGATTAAAAAGAAGAAAACTGTTACCTTTCAGGGAAAACATATATTTATGTTTCTGGATGTCTCTAAAGTGACTCAGACAAGGAGACACATATATGAGTTATTGTTGCTACATTTTATTATGCTTGGTGCCTGGGTAGCTATACTATATTTTATGTTGCAAGGTTTAGAGTTGTTTTGGAAGGCAAGGGAAGCATTTTTTCGATCTTGATGAGGATGATAAAATGTAAATTCTAAGGGCAAAATTCAGAGGTGATGCCATTGGGAATGTAAGTTCGATTTTTCATACATGACAATCATTTGAATTCAGGCCTCATCTTATCTCTTCACTCTTTTCCACCTATTTATGCCCTTTTTTTCAATGAGTAAATATGTCAAAATAGGTGAAATGTTTTTGCTGATAGCCTATAGGAGATACAAATTAAAATAGGATGATAACAAAGCTGGGCTCAAGCCCACCACACATAGGCATCTGACTTGCTAATAAATTTTATGTGTCTTACCAGTAAGTCTTCCTAAGGTAAATGTCTAAATTGCCTGTGTAGTCAGTAGACAGAGAAGATGCTTCTGAAAGACTCCAGAGGGAGAATCTGCCAGTCTTGTGTTAGGTACTGAATTACATAGATGACTTCTCTCCCTGGAAAGCCTTTACCTCTCCTCGCCAATGTTATGAAACTTATTTTTATTTGCCTCATTAGACCTCTGAAATTTAGGAGCAAGTTTGGTGCAAGAAAGATAAACTTGATCCTACCCTAATTGAGTCTCCCAGGGAGTCGTAGTGAGTACAAGGAGAACATGTAACTGTGAGCCAAGGGTTCCCAAAGAACTGTTTCTCCTAGCTCAGGCTATGACACTGCAAATAGGGTCACCAGCCCAACAGAAATCCAATTGCTAATTCAGGCTCCCAGCTGAAAGCAGGGTCAAAAGCCCAAATATGAAACCTAATTAGACAGTGAGTATATGCAAAATAGAGCTCCTCCTTCCTTTCCTATCCAACATAATGTTACATACACGTTTAATGGTACAGTGGTAGTATGTATGAATGCAGCACTTCTAATTAATAAGTGATAGTATAAAGACTTTGTAATCCACAGTAGTTAAAGCTTATAAATTTTGATGGAAAAATATAACCCTATTTTAATGTAATTATATGATATCATTGGAAGTAACAATAACAAAAAATATTTAAAAGGTTAACTTGCACCTCTTAACTGGTGCGTATACAATGTTTTATAATAAAATCCCTCTTTTGCTGGTGGGAAGCAAAGGCACAGCAATATAGCACATTATACGAGAAGATTTATATGATTTGTTTTGACTATGGGTTTGCTCTGCAAGTCAATGCAAACATAAACATGCATACGTGTATGCGCACGCACACGTCTTAGCAGCTTCTAGCTCGAAAGGGGGAGAAGCTAACCATCAAATAGAAGTTGTCTGTTAGTAAATTTGATGATTATCTTTTAGTTATCTGAAATTATTTAGTAACGCTAGTATCATGCAAAGGGAGACGTAACCTGTGGGTTGCCAGCTGTGTGTGGTAAAGATCCTCAAGCAGGGTAGTATGTGCACTGTAGAAAAAAAAAGCTTACAAGCATATTTGGATAGTTGTGAAACACCATGGTACTGTTGCTCCACAGTGGGTTCCTGGTTCAGGATTCATGCTCAGGGAAGCTCCATTTGTGCAAAGGTCTTGTAGGTGACCACACTCTCCAGCTGGTATGGGCTTGTAGACCATCAAGGAAATCTTGACAATTCTACTGACACATGCTTGGATTTCTTCGTGGCTGCAAGTCTTCCAACGTTTTCTCGCTTTCTGGCCAGTCTTTTTAAAAAGTGCTGGGCCACTTGTACACCAGCGTGTTTTCAGTATTGTTATGAAAAAACTAGAAATATGCTATTTAAAATGCATGTGGGTGTGGTTACTGTCAACTTCTCATTCAGCAGCAGCACAGTTTGTGGGTTTTTTTCAGGAGAAGCCTTTATCCTTTAACTTAAGAGTTAGAGTATATCTTCATGGCACAGTACAGCACTTTGTGTTGATACACAAACTCTGAATTATCTGTGTAATTAGCTGAGGAACAGGGTGGATTAGACTTTCAAAGAACCTTTTTTAGTAGATCTACACGGTTTCAGAATCCTGAGCTGGCTTTCTCAGGGCTAGCTGAATACCACTTTGTAACACTGCTATGGTATGCAGCTACTATTCGAATTTAGGTTATCCTTTGGTGGAGAGACATGCCTGAAGCTAAAAAAAATTAATTACGAAAATTTCTTGTAGAAATGTAAGAAATAAAATATCTCTGGTAGTCTTGGGACTACAGTGCACTCTTTGAAGAAACAGGTCTGTCCTAGTAAAACTGAGGTGTACACAGTGGAAGCTAAACTAGTTATGCAGGCTCCCTCATAATCAATAGAGAGGATGTTTCATTCTGTGATAAGGTAGACGTGCCCTTACTTAATTTTGAAATTAATCCTCACTTGCTATGGACATAACTAGAAATCCTAACAAAATTACAGAATATGGACTGTGAAGGAAAACCAGTGGAACAATATCAGCAATGCTGTTTTTGAAAACGTACATTTTAGAAGACTTGTTAGAAGACGTTTTGAGTTGACTAAACTGAACATCATCATGAAGAAGCCATCTAGACTTTTGAAAGCCTTCCTTTTTTTTCCCTAGTAGGTTTAAACTCACTGGTATCCAGACACAGATATTTAATTTAGATAAACCTCAAACTGGTATGAGTGAATTGAACTTTGTATGGAATAGCTAAGGAATTCATTTGACATTTTGAGAAATAAAAAAGAAATAATATAATACACTATAGATTTTTTTCCCCTTATAACAAAGTTCCACACTGGCAAAACTGGCAAGAGTTTTCTTTCCTTATTAGATTTTTTTTTTACTTTCCTTTCTTCTGTTATTGAAGTTCTCAGTTTTCTACCAAAACACCCACAAAAATGTACATTCCCCAGTTTTTCATTTATTTCATTAGTTCAGGTTATCTGAAGCTTCAGTTCGGACAAGAAATAATGAAAATAGCATATGACAGATAGTTCCTGTAGCTCTCAGAGGAGGTCATGTATTGCTCAGCTGCATTTATGATGGAGGATTAAAAAAAAAAAAGTCATACAGTAAGCCAAAAGCTAAGTTTCATCCAGGGTCAGAAATTATTTATGAACTTAACATTTAGCACTCGAAAGCATCGTTCAGAGCCATTTTGCCCCGTGCGGTACCATGTTTCCGCGGGCTGGATGGCGTCGCGGCGTGTGAAATGTGCATCGCTGTATCGTCGCAGCGGGGCCGTGCTCAGCCCGGCGGGGCTGCGGGCGGGCTGCCCTCCTGCTTGGGAAGGAAACAAGCCTTTCCTCCGTGCCGACGTTTAGTTCTTTGTTTCTATGTTGACAAACAAAATTTTAACTCTTCTTGGTTTATTTTTATGGTGGTTGTAAGTTCCTTTTCACTTGATGTGTATTCCCTTTCAGAGAAATGTGACGGAGCTGCATTTTATACGTGCCATATTATACATACGCCACAAATGGAACATGTACATGAAACCCACATACATTTTCTGTGAACATTAGGCTGTTTTTTAGTCTGGAGAAGCAGAAAGCAGCAGAGAGGAAGAAGTTGTGATATTCCTTGGGATAGTCTGTGTTTCTGGTACAGGAGATGAGGACTTTCGGTCTAAAGATCTGGGAATATTGGTATCTACCAGGGCTAGTGTCGAACACCACTCATGTTTTGACGATACTTAATTATGTCCCATCCTGCAGAAGCAAGACCTTCTTTCTGCTGTGCAAATCCTCTGTGCCTCCTTCTCTACCTTGTGCTTTATCCATCTGTCTGTGGAGTTGAAGCTACAGCACAGTCTCTCTGCTTCAATACTGGGAAGAAGAAGTGACAGTTGCTGAACTAAGTCCCCACCTGCATCCTCTGTGCTGGTGGTGGAACAAGAGATGAGATGAGATCTTCATGTCATCTTCTGGTAGAACTTGAACAGTCCAGTGATGTCCTCAGGGAATAATTCCCCTAACAAGACTAAATTGGGTCTCCATTAAGTTAGGAGAAAGAGAGCGCCATCACAATCTACTATACTTGAAAACCCGATGACCCTGGGGCTGAGCTGTGTAACCATGCCTGCTGCTGTAGTAACTTTCTGTGCTGTTGGTACCATGAAAGCGTCAGTTATTGACCAGGCTTTGGAGTGAAGGTCAAATATAGAAGTTAAAGGGAGGTGGTCCCATGGCCTTAAGTGGCCACAGAAAGTTTTCTGTACATCAGCTGCCAAGCTTTCAACACCACCCAGAGGTGCTGTTCAAATGCGACTAGGCAGAGGTAATGGAAGAGGTGCACTAACCTGCAGTGATTGTGGTGTCCTTCATTTGAGGATAGCTATGTAGTAGCAATAAATATGAACTATCGCTTGAACATCATCTTTAAATTTGTGTGCTATTAGTGTTATTCTGAATACTGTACATACTCCTTTGTTTTGGGAATAGAAATGAGTTTCACTTGGAGACTATAAGCTACTTTCTTTGGAAGCTTGCTGGAGTTACTGATAACTGCTTATGAATTTTTACATATGTGGTCTAAGGTCAATAATGTTTTATGAAAACACAGATCAGGTCTTGATCTACAGAAAAGAGTTAAAATAAAGTTCAGAAGAAGAAGAGTAGTGAACTAAGTTGTTACTTATTACACAGCACTGCTTATACATCCCTTTACTGTGCTCCAGATGACATTGGTGTTAGTGTTCTGTAGCACAGAAAAACCTGAAGGGGAATAACTGGAAGATGGGATGAAAGTTGGGGTTGCTCTGGCACCCTTGCCCATCTCATACCTGGCATCCCGTATTTCTCCAATATGGAGATGGCTTCATATTGGCTCCAGCCATCGTAGCCGCTCCTAACCCTTTCTTTTCTGGCTCATGCCTGCATCTGCACTGTGTTGTCTGCAATGGTGGTTCGGGGAACCAACACAGGTTACTAAAAACATTATTTGGATCGCTTTCCCGAGGGGTTGGCTTGAGCTGACGGAGACAGGTTCTGCACGAGCAGTGGTGTTGCTGAATGTAGAAGCATATCGCTTTCCCGAGGGGTTGGCTTGAGCTGACAGAGACAGGTTCTGCACCAGCAGTGGTGTTGCTGAATGTAGAAGCACATCTATTGCCTGTTGATGGATGTGCTGAACAAAACCGCTATTGCCTGTTGATGGATGTGCTGAACAAAAAAACAGCTACAGACCTCTTTAACGTATTGGCAGGATAGTGTTACAGGTGAAAGAATAAATGCATCTGCCCTCTTTGTTAAATTCTGCTCTTTGGGGGCAAAGCTGTTTCTATCTTTTGTGTGTAAAATAGGGTAAAGGCAGGTACAAAGCATGGAAACTAGTTGGTGGAAAATGTTCCCCCACGCTAATCTTTTCTCCCCTTGAGGATTCAACTTGATCAGTTTTTATTGCTTGTCTGGAGAGATACTGTCCTTTCTCTTCCACCCAGTCACACGCAGTTCTGTTAAAGGCTTATTCTACATTGGCTGGGCAGTGGGACTTAAATTCACTGCGCAATTCAGTTAGCACAAATTGGGAGCAACTGAGTTGATCTTAGTAGCACTGAACTTACATATCCTGTCATGCTGCTTGATGTAAAACTGCAAGCAGATTTAGAAATTCTGGGCTTGTTTGTTTGTTTGTTTCCTTTATATTTTCTTAATGAGGTTTTTAAGCATTTTGGAAAAAAATCAAATAATTTTTAAGACAGTATTAAATTAATTTGACTTTTTAGCATAAAATGGAAATCTAGATTGACTTTGCTGTTGGAAAAAGGCAATATTACTTACCTCTCAGATCCTGCATATATTGCTCATTACTCTTCTCCTAGACTATGCTCTCATGCAAGGAGACTAGGGTCTGGCTCTCAGTAAATACATAACACAAAAAATATCCGTTTGAAGTCCTGAATTCTTTTAATTTCAGTAGGAATTGAGGACACCTAGACCAAGTTGAGTTACTGCAGGCTCTTCAAGGAAAATTGACTATTTCAAAAGATATTATTAAAATCAAAGATGAAACTGATGAGACTGAAAGAAACAACCCAATCTCCTTCTCTTGGCTAACAGAATTACCTTGATGTTCTAGCTGTTGTTATAGATGCTCTTAAAAAGAATATTAAGAGCACCTGTCACCTATTTTTTTCCATCAAAATATATGAATTTTTAATAGCTCTTGCTATGACAGCTAGGTCAATATTCTAGGCTGCAATGAAGAAATAAGTCTTTGTATGTGTAAAGCAAACGATAATAAGGATATTTTAAATGTGTGTTTCAATTAGAAAAAAGTATTTTATTATGTACTTTATTTGACTGCTAATAAGAAATGGCAGGTAGGTAGAGTCTGGCAGAAAAAAGAATCATCCCTGATGTGTTGCATCCAGTGAGCAGCCTATATACAAAAGCATATCAATAACAAGGCATTTATTTGGGATGAATTCCAAACATTGTTGAAGACACATGTCCTTTCCTAGTACATCAGAAAACCCCATCTCCAGAAAAATATGATTAGTCTAGATTTAATACATCAGTACATCAGTATTCAGTGAAGCCTTCCCAAGCATGGACACCGGATTGGCGGCTTTTTTAATCTGGGACATTCAGTCAGCCTCTGGCTTTTATCCTCACTGTTTCAAATGAGCTGTTTACCAGGTTCTCTGAGTGTGTTTGGGCTTTGTTCCCATTTTCCTCAATACTGCTTCAGATCCTGTGCTGATCACTGTAATTTCTGACCACCTTCCAGTTGTGTACTACGTGACATGAGTAATATCGTTCACATATTGTTTGGTTTGGTTTTCTTCTTGGTCTTCCCTTGGGTTGTTGCAGGTGACAGGTCCTTATCATTTCAGCAAATTCCTCTACTTCCAGGAAGCCTCACTTTTTGCATGTTCTCCTGGCTGCCTCTTTCTTGCATCATAAATGAGATGTCATATATGTACATGGGGACAGCAGTATCTAGCATGCAAGGTGATTATGATAAATTTTGGAGGCAGATTAATTAGTATGAAAATCTAAAATGCATGTGATCTACCAAGTGTCTCAAAATCTGGCTCTGCAAGTGGAATTCTCTCCAGAGACGGTTAGAAGTGCCCTTTCTTACATGAAAGGAAAACCACCTTTAACATCTTACACCTACTGGAGGAAGCCCATTGCAAGCAGGCTTGGGCACGGGGATCTAAGAAGTTCTCATTAATTTTTGGATCTTCTAAGTCTCTGATGTGATACAGCTTTCAGAACATGAGCAAAAATTAAATGGTGCAGTCAGGAACTTCTCTATTAACAGAGGAGAGCAGTTTGCCACAAATGGTGCAAGAAGGCGACAGGGAGGGTTAGACCAGGTGACCTCTGGAAGTCACTTCCAACATAAACTATCTATGATTCTATAATTTTTTCAGTATCGGTGAGTTGGCAGAATATTGTTTCTCTGTATACTTTCCTTAAAAACAAGGAAGAAGTTTTTCTGACCTCTGTGAGCTGTCTGGGCCCATTCATGCTTTGTCATTTGTATTTCAGAACCAAGTTATGATCATCGCAGCAGCACTATCTCTTATTTTTGTTAGAAGATAATGCCAGCTCCAAAGCACTTCGGTATAATAAACAGCTCAAGGGTGATGGGGAGAATAACCACACAAAACTATGAATAAATTGTCCACATTCATAGAAAAGCTCTTTAGCCAAGGTGGAAACATATTTTTTCTAATGCATGGATACTGCTCTGTAATCTATGTTCACTCCTGACTATTTTGCCTCCAAATAAATTTAGCCCTAAAAATATTTTTGAAGCCAAATAACTGATTTCACATCCAAAATCATATGCCAAACAGGAGACTGTAAGCTATCTGATACTATTGCAGACCTAGGAACATATCAAGAGGAAAGGGTTTTTTTTGGCAAAAGAAATGAATTGCAATTGTGCTGAAGGGAAGCCTACACCTCTTCTTTCGCTCATGTGTGATACAACTGCTGAAGGCAAATTGGCAAGATTTTTACATTCTTGCACATTGCTAGGTCAAGAAAAGAGCAGTCAGACCATTTAAACCCATATCCTTCCTGACGTAGTTTACATATAGACAAATGGAAGTCCGAGAACCGGGGCAGAAGCAGCAGTACAGACAGCAGAATCACTGGCAGGTGTTTCAGCACAGATCTGTAATGGTCCCACCTGGCATCCCCTGCTTCTTTGTGGTGTCAGATGTCCTCATAAAAATGTTTCTCCATCATCTCCATAAAATGTTTCATCCGTATAGTGGATGGATGCAAGACAGGGACTGAAGGAGCAAAGTCCCTCCCATCTGTAAGAGAAGATCAGGTTCAAGACCATCTGAGGAACCTGAACATACACAAGTCTATGGGGTCTGATGAGATACATCCCAGAGTAATGAGGGAATTGGTGGATGTAGTTGCCAAGCCACTCTCTATGGTATTTGAAAAGTCCTGGCAGTCAGGTGAAGTCCCTGGAGACTGGAAAAAGGGAAACACTGCATCTTTAAAAAGGGTAGCAAGGAGGACGCTGGGAACTACTGACCTGTCAATCAACCTCACCTCTGTGCCTGGGAAGATCATGGAACAGATCCTCCTAGAAGCTATGCTAAGGCACATGAAGGACAGGGAGGTGCTTCAAGACAGCCAGCATGGCTTCACTAAGGGCAAGTCCTGCCTGACCAACCTAGTGGCCTTCTATGATGAAGTGACCACATCAGTGGGCAAGGCTATCACAAGCAAGTGAGCTACTGATGTCATCCTTCTGGACTTTGACACAGTCCCCCACAACAGCCATCTCTCTAATTTGGAAAGATACGGATTTGATGGGCTGATGAGGAATTGGTTGGATGGTCGCACCCAGAGGGTAGTGGTCAATGGCTGAAAGTCCAGATGGAGATCGGTGATGAGTGGTGTCCCTTATGGTTCTGTATTGGGACTGGGACTCTGAGTGCACCCTAATCAAGTTGGCAGAAGACACCAAGCTGAGTGGTGCAGATG
>NW_010561070.1:0-18031 GCF_000687285.1 Phaethon lepturus | reverse complement strand
AGGCGGGTCACCTGGTCATAGAAGGAGATGCATCAATAAACTAAAAATTTTTTTTTATTATTATTATCCATGAAGTGAGGACAATGTTGTGAAACATGGCAAAACATCAAAAGGGGAAGATTTCTGTTGTGATAATGTGCCATAAGAACATGGGCATCATCAGACTAATTTCTTCGCAACCTACCTCGTCAAGCTTTCAGCAGCCTGTCTAGAAGCCTCCTTGGTATACATACCCTTAGGTATACATACCCTTAGGACTCTATGAGGATTCTTCATTCTCTTTTACAGGTGACTTCAGACATTTTGATCTTCATTTCCAAGTTAGAGTGAAAAACAATATCTGAGCACCTGAGTGCTCCAAAACTTTTTTCTGCTTAATTCTGGTACTGATAATTTGGGGGTGATTAATAAATTGATTGAGCAGTTCTCAGAAAACAACACAGATAACAGCATATGGATCAGTCTGTATCACCATCAGCTCCCTTTATAGTCAATAAAGAGAAATAGGCACTTTTGGCTTATGATTAATCTGATCTTTTCCAGCTATTCACTTAGGAGGAGATGGCTTGTGTCTTGCAAGTATTTATTTCTCTTTGCTGAGAAGGCACAAAATCTAGATGCCAGTCTCAGACTTGAATGCACCTATTGTGGGCATCCATAGAGGAGTGACAAATACCAAAGGATTAGGACTCTGATAAGTTTCTACAGGAGATCCCCTTGTGGAAAGCATGTCTATCCCAGAAAAAGTAATGGACTGGCATAAAACTGCTTCTTTTTTTCATCAAGCCCTTACATAATGGATGTCCTTCAAAGAAAGTAGACTAGACTTTTGTGTGTTTGCCTTTTGTAATGTTTCCTACATACATATTCTTTGTTGGAAGAAAACTTCCAGCTGTTTTCTGAGATTTGACATGCTTCTTGGCTTATTACACGTAAAATGTGCCCATCTCCTGAACTTGGACCCTATGTGTCACAACACGGAGAGATCCCCAGGCACACTCATACAACTGAAAGGATTATATCCACTTGCTTTCTCATTACATCTATCAAACTCATAAACCAACAAGTAGAAGTCCATTGCTTGTCTTTCCTATGGCAACCTCAATACCCTCAAACTCTTCTCCTCTCACCTATCCCTTGTTGTACTTTTCCTTCATGCTGCCTCTTTCAGCTAGGCTCCAAACCATTACGGTATTGCAGCTGCCCCCCACTATCACCAGTGTTAGTGTGGTCTGTTGTCCTAATATATACCTGATGCATATGTTTGATCCATCACAAAGAAACATCTTACTCATCTCATCCCATTTATAAAGATGCAGCTTCCTAGCCTGATCTTTGTCTTTTCACCAAATATTTTGGCTGTGACTGAGATACAGAGAAATGAAATGCCAGTCTGGCCATTGTGAGTCTGATTAACCTAAGAAATATGATTTAATTTAGCCAGAATATCCCTGAAAGGGTACTTGATTTTGGGGGAAAAAGTGCCACACATGTATCAGTAGATATAGTGGGATTTGGTAGTGGGGGAGGCTTGGTCAACATCTTTTTCAGCACAGGATGAGGCTTGCATCATTTATTAATTCTTCTAATTTCCTCCTTTTTTTCTTGTCAGTTTACCCAAGACTGAAGACATCCATTTCCATCTTTCCATACCTTAGAGTTACTGCTTTCCACTGCCACCTCCCTGCACCTGATGTACTTAAGTGAGAGAAGGCAACACAATCTCTCTTTGACATGGAAATTGTTCTCCTAGTTATTTTTATTGATTAACTGAATAGAAAAGAACATGAAGCCCACATATGCCCAGTGTCTGACAATCTGTTATTATTTCAGTCCCAGAAAACAGTAGCGATCTTAGACATAATTGTGCCAATTACCTTCTCTGCCTCTAAGTTACACCAGAAAAAGCCCCCTCATATAAAACCTAATGCAGGTTTGGGAAGAGTCTTTTCCTCCCTGTTAGGCACTGTGCACTACTGTGGAGGGCAGTGTGTACCATGCGACTATCGTCCTCCAGTGTTACAAGGAATACTTTGCACAGCAGAAGTAACTTGTGCATAAGTTTCAACAAATGAGTTACCTACAGGGATCCTATATGGAGTTTTCATGCTTCATGTAGATATTTGAATGAGTCTGCCTGGGTTAGAGGAGTATCCCAAGTCACTGCTCCTGGAAGTGTTTTCACATTTCTATGTTTAAGATTCAGCGACCCAAGCATCAAAAGCAGTCTAGGAAGAGGAATTGCAATTCCTCCCACCACCCACAGGCTAAAGAGTCAGATTATGTATTCCTCAGGCCATCAGGCACTGACTATGGTCCAGTCCTGGTTTTGTGATGACAATGACACACTCAGAAGGTGTGAGCATAGTCCCCATCTTCTTGAGCTCAGAATGGGGATGTTCCACCTCCTGGGCATGTGCTCCGGACGACTGTACAAAAGGTAGTTGCTAAACTGACCCTAAGGCAAGAGCCTCATCCACAAAGCAAGGTGTTTTGAAAGCAAGCATGAGATTCAGGCTGACCACAGTATGTACATCAGGACAAGCCAATGTGCCAACTGGACCAGCCAGAAGGTACTGACTGATGGTGAGGCTCCTCAATGGCAGGGGAGATCATGGACAGTTTGCTCAGGCTGAGAGACAGAGAATATTAAATCTGTAATTTCTAATCAGAATTTAGCTCAGATTTATATACCACATTTAAAGCTTGAAGTAATTTCCTGTGTACCATGGCTGTTACATTGCAACCCATTTCTGTTATATTATGCCCACCAGCTAAAGCACACATTGCACAGAAACCTGCACTCTTACTTGAAGGATAAGACTCCAGCTCCAGTCTCCGGTTAGGACGTTGTTCCAGTGTGCAGGTACCTTTGCTTTCAAGAAATGGTGTCTTATTTCCGATGTGAATTTGTCTGCTTTTCACTCCCAAGACTGATTCTTGCTAAGTCTTTTCTCTGCTATACAAAACACACCTTCAGTAATCAAATCACCTTTCAGTCTTTTTGATAAGATAAATAGATTGAACACTTTAAGCCTGTTATGTTCCCAGAAAAAGTATATTTTCTGAGCACCCATCCCTCCCATGTGGCACATTCACATCTAAACGGGACAGTTCATGCATAAAGCTGAGAAAGCAACATCTTCACAATACTTTTGGCAGTCATTTGCTTCTGTTCCTTTGTCTTCTTATAAAAACAGGCAGGTAAATAAGCATATGTTATAAAATAAAAGGCATTTCAAAGACCGTGTGTCTTCTGGCAGGCAGAAGGGAAGCTACTGTTTTGGTTTTGGGTGTTTTTTAAATTGTTTTACAGATTTAAGAGCAATTTCTACTTAAATGCAATAAAAGCAAACTGTTTCAAATTCTGATTCGCATCCATGCTGCATTCATTTGCAATGTACTGCTGATGCAATGGTAGAAAATGAGGCTTTCCATTTAATCCACCCTGTTCATTTTAGCATACATTGCAAGAATTTGACAGACTGTCTTCTGAAACCAGAATCCTTAAAATAGAGCCAAGATTAGGTCACTTAAGAGCTTCTGCCATTTCAGGACTTTTTCCAGGTTTCTCTTTCTATTGGCATATATGGGTTTCATATTTGGGTTTTTGTTTTGGTTTAGGTTTTTATCCTTCCTTTAATACATTAGTCAGCACATTTTGGGGAGTTAAGGCTCCTCTTACTTTATTTGCCTACATTTCCAACATCTGTTTTGGGTTGGTCTCAGATTCCCCTATTCAAAATCTTCCAGATCTTTATCTCAGAGCATAATGAATTGTGGTTTACCCTTTTCCCTAGCTAATACAACCTGATCGCTACTGATGGTGAATGATAGTGATACCTTCTGCAAAGTTCCATCACTAGTCCCAGTTAAAAGAGAAGTTAATTTAAACTGAGTAAAATCTAATACAAATATGAATTTGCAGCCAGCTTCATTTCTATTTCTACTTCAAGCTTTCTGACAGAGACAGACCATTAGCTTTGGTAATATTTAGTCAAAGAGTTTCAAGAAAAGGCTGATATGCTGAGACATTGAGACAGTGAAAAAATGTAACACCCATCAGGAGTCAAGGAGAAGGTGAAACAAAGTGATTCTTGCTAAAGTGCATCTGAATGCAAAAGAAAACCTGGAGTATAACTCTACCACATGGTAAGCCTGAGCTGTAGGTTGGGTTTGTATGCCCCGTCCGTGTGGTTAAATACTCAAACCTGACCTAGAAATCCCTCTAGCCCAGTTCTCTGGTGACCAAAATTTCTCAGAAACTGAAAACATTGCCAATAAAGTAAAAAGAAACCATATTCTCTCATTCTTGTTCTATGAGGGTAACAACAGTTCATCTGTTTTATCATTTTTTCCATCAGTGACAATAAAAACTTTTTTTATTGTTTTTCAGCTAATTCTGGGCACAAAGTTCCCCATTGGGGAGCCAAATTACAAAATCCTTCCATTCTTGCTCAGGGGCTCACTTGGAAATGGCTGGGCAAGATTCCCTGGATGTGGCTTAATATTAGAGAGCTGTAGATGACCACCCTAAAAGGAAAGAAGTTTAAAATACTAGTTTCATTGTCCATAGAAAGATGTCATTCATTATCCCATTTGAATCTTCATCCTGCAAAGGTATGTGTTTCTGTAGATTACAGGAAAAGAAAGTGCTCATCTGGTTTATTAAAATGTTTGGGGTTTCTTTGGGTTTTTTTACAGCTAGAATAGCCATCTGAAATTGCTTTCTGTGATGCATGGGAGTCATAAGGATGTCCTGAGGACTGACCAGTGGCAGTAAAAAGTACTGTGTCAGTGGTGTGTTACTGCAGAGTTGTTAAATGAGCAACATTTTCTTTTTAAAAATAGATGCAAGTACAGTGTCCCCTTTCCTGTGCTCTAGATGTAAAAGAACCATTTAATTGATCTAATTAGGATAATTAAATCCCTATGCCTTGAGAGTGCTCTCAGTTCAGTTCCTTAGGAAAGGTAAGTGAAATGGGTTAACATGGTCACTATTTGGCATAAATGAATGAATGCTGCAGAGAAGCCATGGTAATGGAAAAACCTCTCAGGATAGCATCTCACATGAATTAGACTGGAATTATTTTGAGAAAAACTCACCCTTAATTTTCCAGCAGGATTGTTTTGTACTCATGCTTTCTTCTTCTTGTGCTTTCACATTAGTGCCTTTTCTGTTACTGCATTGCTTTGATTTCTGTCACATCTTTTATTGTATGATGATTGCTCTTTCAAGAAACCTGATCTGCATAAAGGTTTGAAACTACTGGAGCACTTATAAAAGACCACATGCTACTAGGCAAACAAAAGTCTACAGCAAAATAACCCCAAAGTCTAGGAAGAAGTTTGCTGCTACTTTGCTCTGAGCTTGGGCAAATGACTTTACTTTCTCCTTTTCTCCCCACTTTCATGCATGTTGCTTAGAGCCTTTGGCTTCCTGGATTATGTTACTCTATACAGCTTCTGTAAATGAGATGGAGTTTGTAGAAAAAGGAACTGCATGCAGATCCACAATTACATTACTTTAGCCACGCATCTTGTATTCAGCAAGTAAAATATAGTCTTCACTGGTAGTAGAAGACAAAACTTACCTTCCACCAGAATGCCCTAATTTGCCCTAACGTTCTTTTGTCTCGGTCTTCCTAGTGATCAGTAGACTAGCCGCCAATGATCCATGCTGTGCTGAAAGGAAGCATACAGAGTTCAAAGCACTTCAGCCTTAATGTAAAGCCCTCATTAAGAAACATGAAGTGCAGTATTTGATATTGTAAAGTTATGGGCAACGAAAAAAGTGAATGCAATAGCTATGAAAAACACCACATACAAAAACCCCTTTGTCCTTCCAACTGTCCAAATTTAAATCCTACTTTGGTGCCTCCAAGAAAGATCCCAAATTTTGGTGAAAAAGTTCTACTGGGCTGCTCCTTGCTTCTGGGGTACAAAGGGTAGAAGGGCCAGGATGGATATTTTTCTTAAGGTCAGATTTTGTTGTGTTGGTACAGACAGGGTTGCATCATAGTCTCTACTCAGTCTTACAGATTTCTCTGGGAAAACTTCAGGAGTGGAAGGTAACTGAGAGAAGCAAAGTAGAGTTTAACAGCAAGGTCTGATTCAAATCACAAACAAACAAACAAACACACAAGCATTGACTTGTGACACTTGTATGAGACATGGTAGCTGCTTTTCATTTTGCTTCTTGTCCTTCGCCTGCTGGAGGCTTCAATAGAATATGTGACCTGTTACATTCCAGTATCATACTTAATCTCTTGGTAAAGTATCTATGTTAATTTAATGAAGCATTGAAAAGACAAGCAATGATAAATATGAACCTATGTCAAGTGGGTCTTGGATGTGTAAATTTTCCCCAAAATGCTCATCATTAATAACCGCCCTTAGTTATTCCTCTGGTAATAATATCCTTGAGTCTGATGAGCTATTGTGGCAAACGGCAACCTTTTAGTTTCATTTCATCTTCCTGGAAATAGTCCCTTTGAATTTTACTCACTGAAGAATCACTCCAAAGATTTTTATCATCCCCAAAACATACACATTGGCTGAATGGCTTCATATAGCTTTTCTTTAACTTGGCAAAATGAGAAAACGCGTTCCCAGGACTATACAGTGACCTATATCTGACTGTTTGCTTGGAGATCTTTTTTTAAGCTTGGAAGTAATTTTCATTAAAAAAAAACAACATAAATGTAGGACTATCGATGGATTGTTGGTGATTAATTTGTTTGTTGGTGTTCTTTTTCCCTTTTTTAAGCAAATCTACAGACCCACCAATTTTTCTCATTAAAAGAACAGAATTAACACGTATCCACAGAAAGGGCACAGCACGAGTTAAGGGAAGGTTTTACATTATTTCTCCACATATCAAAACATTTAATTCAGCTGCAATGAAACATTGTTAAACCTCAGGTCATTCGAATGTTGAAGCAAAATATTCCCTTTAGAAATTTCACAGTTATTAGCCTTGAGTTACCAGTGATTAATGTTTCTGAAGCTGTAAAATTTCTTCAGACCCAAGAGCACATTTTACCCTAGTTTATTGTGGTCTTTCTGTCTCTTGAAGAGGGGCCATCATTACTGATTAGCTGTGCTAATGCAGTGCAGCGCAGTAACTACATATACCAGTGTCCACTTTGTTCAGATTAGAATTTGAAAAATATTGTTCTTTCACAATGCTGGATCCTGAATGGAAATTAAACTTGTGAGACTAGCCCCTGATGAAAACAGGCTTTCAAAAGCAAATAAAAGCTGTCCTCCTCTATTCTTCCTCATCTTTCAACACGTTCATGATATGGACGAACATACTTGGTGCATGGATATGTTTGTCTTTTCTTGATTACAGAATGCTAACCATTTTTGTGTAGGATTACATTAAACATTCTAGCTGGGTTCACACAGTAGATTAATCCCTTTACACATTGTCATAGACATTATTAACTGGCTGGAGAAAAGTCCTTTTTCCTCTTAGAAATATATTCTGGTATGGTCACAGGGATTAAAGCATTTCTCATGATGTGTTATTAAGATATTTATGACTCACGGGCCTGTTCTAACATGCTTGGTCTGTCCCAGTTTCCGTGTCCTGTAGGTCTCCCTCTCTCTCTTCCTGGCTATTTAGACCATTTCCAGTGCAGATGTTGTCTCCTCTGCAGCATTTAGTAGATTATTTCCCAACCTGTTAGCTAAAAACCCCATGCCACAAGCATGACAGCCACACTCTTCCTTTGCAAAACTTAACTTCTGGTAGCCCTTTATCCCCATGTTGTTCAAGTGAATACACCGAGCGACAAAGTGGCTACTCTGCCTCACCTTACCTACCTTCTTCTAACTCCCAACATCTTTACTCATGTCTCATCTACAATCTCTGTTGCAAGCACTGGAGTAATGGGATATCCATGTGTCTTCCTTAGCACACTAAATCATAATGAAAAATGTAATATTAATAGAAAAGCATGTTTTCCAACTGAAATTGAATTCCATTACAATATTTACATTACCGAACCACAGGATGTGGTGCAAACTTAATTGAAAATTATGACAAAAGCAGAATAGTGGACATGAGCACAGATCAACAAGTGCCATTGCTAAGAATATCTGACACCTCTGCTTCAGGAACTAATACTTCTTAGGGGAAGCTCTCCATACATAACAGCTGGCATTTTCATATCCATGTAGACATACACTAGATGTACACCAATAACAGACAGGTACCAGATGCTTTTTCCTTGCTTTATGTGGAAAGGTAAATCTAGGCTGGTTCTCTGATTTATTTATTATTATTTTTCTGCTGTCTAACAATGGCGGTATTGTGGCTGTAATATGACATTACTCAAACGCAGAGAATAAATGAACATGAAGAAACCATTGCAGCTCTCATCTGGCAAACAGAAGGAGCCTGGAAAAGCTTAATACATTATTCAATGGCAAGTGGTGGAATCACAGAGCTAGCAGTTGTAAAAGATTCATTGTACAAGATATTCAGCCCCTCAACTGAGTATATGACATGCTCTTGAAACCCATTAAAAAAATTAGTATGCAAAAATCGTGATAAAAATCTTAACAAAATTGTGCTCAAATTAAGCTTGATTTGGGATTATACCTTTCCACACAGATTTTATTTGCTTGTTTATTTTAGTAGCACTTAAATACTTATAGTACATTTAATTTGGGTTTATTAAGATACTTAATTCATATAAAATAAATACTTTATAACTGAGAACATATTTTTTCCAGAATAATAAAACGGAAAAAAAAACCAAGACAAAATATATTCTGCTAAAGTGAAAAATTGCTGAAGTTAAATTATTTGGTTATAGAGATTAAGATATATTTGTTAAATCACAGGGGAATAGGTTTTCACATCCAGGATTTAAATTTGCTTGTGGAGCCATGCATAACCAAAAGCATGTGTGGTCAAATTTACACCTACAGATTGTTTAGTTAGCCCTCTGATTAGCCAGCTTCTATGGACAAAAACATGCAGCTTGCTCAGTTCACTAGTTGTATAATTGTTCCCTTGAAAAATTGGCCAGGTAGCCATCAAATCCTATTTGTTAGGCTTTAAATAATTCATGCTTACCAACTGTTATCTCATTAACAATTGACAAACATTTATTAAATGCAAATTATATTGTAACTTGGATTATTGACTCAAAAAAGTAGTTTAATTTTGATGGTTGGGAAAGTTTGCTGTCTAACAAGCAGCCAGGGAGTGCAGAGCTATTTCAGAGAGAGGGTTCATCTCTCCAAGCCTCCTGGGGCAGCTTCTGGCTGGCCAGCTGCAGCTCCAAAGAGCCACCCCAACAGAGGTGCCTCGGCTCCCTGAGGGCACACAATTGCAAAGCCCCGTGATTTCATGTCAATAAGTTATAAAGGCATCTCCATGGGTCCCCTCAGCACTCAGGAGGATCCTTTGCTTTCCACGCTGACCCCTGTCACTTAGCACCATATAGAGTTGTCACAGTCCTAAGGATTGATCCTATTTCTTCTGGAGTTCATTTGTTCCTTGTGTCCTCTCCCACACACAGAGGCAGGTATTTCCAGAATGAGGAAGGAGTAGGAATTGCCTGCAGAGTCCAGCATGAGGCACCAATTCACATCTCCACACTGGTCTGAGGTAGGATGGAGGAGGGAACAGACATGAGGATCACCAGAAAGTATCTACAGGAGCTTCGTAGCCTACTGAATAAGGCACACCATTAGCAGATTGCAAACCTCTCTTCTTCTTCCTAAAGTTATTTCTAGGTTTTATGGAATATCCTACCTAATATACAGGACATAACAATCCAAGGAGCCAGAACCAGGCCTTCTAAAATAAAAGATCTCTGTAGCTACCAGGAAAGAGAGAGAACAGATATTAAAATCACTTCATGAAGCTATTACTTAAACTGACATTGTCATTCATGTTGATGAAGGCAATAATTATTGGCCTGTGAGCTCCCCTTCCCACCGCTCTTGTTTCTCTGAGGCTAGTGACAAGCCTGTCTCCAATCTGCTGGCTCTAATCTTCTCTGTCCTGTAGGACCACCTTGTGTCTTCACCACTGTTACACACAACACTGGAACCTAATGACAGAGCAAGGACCTGGGCTAGGGACTGTTAATTTTGCACCTCTTTTACCTGTGTAAGTAAATGCTGAGAAATTGTTCTCTATTTGTATTTTCCTCTAAAATCCTCTTTTCTTTCATACCTGAAAAAGGTCCCACATGCCCAAAAGCTGGTATATTTTTTACAACTATACTTAGCTGGCCTAATGACAGACATTACCTCATCTAAAAAAAATCTTTCCCTGTCTTTCTCTGCCTTTGTACCAACTCTGTAAAATACTACTAAGCTAGTAGCTATAGGTTCCCTTTACAGGCAGCATAATTTAAGGATGTAATTCAGATGACCTAGTTTACACATGGATGTTATCAACTGCCCTCTGGTAAGGGTAATTTCTCTCCATTAACTATAAAGGAGGTCTGTAGTGACTAGCTCTGATGTACAAGTCTACGTTTGATCAGAAGTATCCCAAAACTACTCTTCTTGCATCTAAAAATAAATCATAAGCATGTAGCAAAATCACTGTAGTAAATCTTTTAGCCACTCTTTTTTTAGCAATAAGTGAAGTGTTAAGTCACATTCTCTTTTGCACACCCCTGCTTAAGCACATTACTGCTAATTTTCAGCTACCTGCTTCTATTTAATTTAGAACTCTACAGAGATTTCTTTCTATTAGTATGAGAGCAGACATTTAACATAATGTGTGGTAGCAGATGAGTACTGATTAATCTGAGAAGTAAATGTTGTCCAGGAGTATGTAAGAAATGAAGGAATGGGAAGTATTTTTATAAACGGAAAGCTGGGAAGTTGAGATAATTCAGAACAAAAGTAGCATATAACAGCACAGAGAATAAGCATATTTCAAAGTGATCATCCTTCCAGTAGCATAAGCATAGTGCCTACAGGGGACCTCATCTTGATTTTGCTAGTCCTAAGGTAGCAGAGGGTTTTGAAGTACTGGGTTTCACTTCATCCTTAGTCATAGAGTCATAGAATCTTTGGGTTGTAAAGGATCTTTAAAGGCCATCTAGTCCAACCCTCCTGCAATGAGCAGGGACATCTTTAACTAGAACAGATTGCTCAGAGCCCCATCCAACCTGACCTGGAATGTTGGCAGGGATGGAGCATCTACCACCTCTCTGGGCAACCTGGGCCAGTGGTTCACCACCCTCACTGTGAAAAATGTCTTCCTTCTATCTAGGCAAAATCTACCCTCTTTTAGTTTAAAGTTGTTACCCCTTGTCCTATCGCTACTGGCCCTGTTAAAAAGTCTGTCCCCATCTTTCTTAGATGCCCCCTTGAAGTACCGGAAAGCTGCAATAAGGTGTCCCCAGAGCCTTCTCTTCTCCAGGATGAACAACCCCAACTCTCTCAGCCTGTCCTCATAGGAGAGGTGTTCCATTCCTCTGACCATTTTTGTGTCCCTCCTCTGGACCGTCTCCAACAGGTCCATGTCTTTCCTGTTCTGAGGGCTCCAGAGCTGGATGCAGGACTCCAGGTGGGGTGTCGTGAGAGTCTAGGTGCAGGACCCTGCACTTGGCCTTGTTGAACCTCATGAGCTTCACACAGGCCCATTCCTTGTGCTTGTCCAGGTCCATCTGGATGGCATCCTGTCCCTCAGGCATGTCAACCGTACCACTCAGCTAGGTGTCATCTACAAACTTGCTGAGGGTGCATTTGATCTCACTATGTCGTTGATGAAGTTATTAAAGAGTACTTGTCCCAGTACCGATCCCTGAGAGACACCACTCGTCACTGATCTCCATCTGGACATTGAGCCGTTTACCACTACCCTCTGGATGCAACCATTTAACCAATTCCTCATCCACAAAGCAGTCCACCCATCAAATCCATATCTCTCCAATGTAGAGATAAGGATGTTGGGGGGGACCGTGTCCAAAGCTTTACAGAACTCCAGCTAGGCAACATCGGTAGCCCTTCCCTTGTCCACTGATGTGGTCACTCCATCACAGAAGGCCACTAGGTTTGTCAGGTAGGACTTGTCCTTGGTGAGGCCATGCTGGCTCTCTTGAATCACCTCCCTGCCCTCCATGTGCTTTGATATAGCTTCTAGGAGGATCTGTTCCATGATCTTCCCAAGCACAGAAGTGAGGCTGACAGGTCAGTAGTCCCCAGGGTCCTCATTGCACCCTTTTTTAAAAATGGGTGCAATATTTCTCTTTTTACAGTCTCCAGGGACTTCACCTGATCTACAGATGAAGGCTCACACAAGGAACGTTGACTCTTGTGCCACTATCCAAACCCGCCTTTATACTGTTCCAGTACTCCCCAACATTTTGCTAAGACAGACACTTCAGCAAACTAAGTGAATTTTTTGAGATGGTTTTCTGCTGGATTAGCACATCTGAATGTAAAAGGACAGATAGGACCAGAAGCAACAGTACAAGAGAAGAACTTGTAGAGCTAATAGTTAAATAGATGGCAGTCACACAGTAGCCCAAGTCAACCTCTCAGCTTCCACTAGAAAAGGTGTTTCTGCTCTATCCCATTTTCAGTCACACATTCCCAGCACTTCAACTATATGAACATGAGTTATATGCTGCAGGGCTAAAGACTAACCCAACAACATCAACAAACAATTCATTTCCAGCCAACTCAGTGTCCTGGTGGACATTGGCTTAGAAGACATCAGAAAACTTGCAACATTTCTCTACCAATGTTGGTGCTAAATGTTGAGAAGGTGGCAAGGTGAGTTTGCCATAGGTTCAAAATTCAGGTCTACAGTGGTGAGAGCAGTCTTTCAGCAGCAACAGAGATTTAGACTCCAATCATGAAAAAAACCCAACATTAAGTCAGAAGAGCCAGAGATCAAGCTTAGGACTATAACCATTGAAATGAACAGTTCACCCAGATCAAGGCCCTGACCCAGACACAAAAGCAGTCTGAACCCCAGGAAGCTGCAGGACAAGGCCTTCAGATTGTGCTGCCAATTTATGCACAATGAAGGTACAGGTGTGCATGATTCACCCGTTGAAAATAACTCTCTAAAACAGATTTTGCACTTAATCTGTAATAACCTGCCTGTTAGAGTATCAATCAACAGAACAGATGTTTTGCATTTCAGTCGTTTGTTCCATTTTTCAGTTTTAGCCTAACAACCTGCATGTACATGTACATCATCCTCTGACCTCCAGCCACAGGGAGGCAAATCCATGACTAGTGTCAGCTGGATGCTGGAATCTAAGTAAGTCCCATGTGAAATTCAGATATTCTTATATTTGTTTTCATCCCATATTGGGATATGAAGTCATAAATTACTCATGACATTAACAAAAAACCCCACCAAAACTTCACTTTGAAAATATGAAAGTGATCCTTTGTTTCAAATTCAATTTCTCAGAGTTGCGGCATCAAACACTCTTTTTCAGTTTTGTCAAGTCAACTGGGAATGATTCATGACTTACAACAAAAATCTGAACTTGAGGCAGTTTAGCTTTCAAAGAGAGCCCGAGGGAGGATGTGATAACAATTTTTAAAGATGGAAAAGGTTACTGAAAGGGCGAAGAAGAACCAGTACTCCATGACCATAGTAGGCAAGACAAGAAATAATGGACTAAAACAGCAGGAAGACTGAAGTAATGTCATAGCAACATGTCTATTTTCTAGGAATGGGTTAAAAATGAACTGAGCTGTTTGGGGAAGCCCGAGGTTCTTTAAGAACATAGGAGATTAACATCTGCCAGTAAGCATCACTGATGTGCCTTATGGCAGAGGGATTGCACTAGCTGAGCCAGCAAAGTCTCTTCTGGGCATATGAATTTGTTCAACACCAAACTGAACCCATCTGAGCTGCTTGGTGCCTGACAGCCATCACTGCCCTGTGCGGTGGTGGCATTCTGGGCAGGGTCCCTGATTGCCTAGCAGTGCCATCCCCATGATGAAAATCCACCAAGAGAAGCATTAGGGTGAACAGCAGAGGTGCAATGCATCCTAAGTGGCATAATTCAATGAAATTGCCATCTCTGTTCAAAACCAAACAACATTCTCAGACAGTGAGTTCTCACCCATCTTGGTCTATGTCATGCATCAATTTGAAAATCTAGCTTTTCAGCCTAAGCTGTGGATAGTTGGGCTTTTTTTTTTCTGATACAAGGTCCAAAGGTTAAACCATTGAATTCTGAATTTACCAGTATCCCACAATAGCATCAATGAATGCTGAGAGAAATGCTTTGTTCTAGCAGAAAGGCAGATAGCAACACACAGCCTGCTACAATGCAAGGACATACGCTCTGCTACTGGTGCTGGTCCCAGAAGCACTCAGTTTCTAAAAGTCATTGAGAGACTGTTTTGGCAGGTGAATGGGAGTGCAGTCTTGTTTAAAGAAGTCTTTCCAGCTGAGAGATTATGTCATTCTTCTGAAAGATGGTACACTGCTCTGACAATATATACTTCCAGGAAAAAGCCGAGAATCATAGCAAAAGAGAGCTTATCACAGCCTCTTATCTCTGCAGAGGTGTCAATGCAGTTCAAGAACAGATTAAGTAGCTTGGTTTCTCCTGCTGTTCCCAAGGGGAGGGCACACAGCTATAGCAACAGGTATATGAAAGAGCAGAAAACACCATTGTGACTTGACTTTACACTCTTCAGGGAGAAGAGCTTTCCAAACGTGTTACCTGATGGATCAGTTGGTCTGTTGATTTAACTGATACAACATAGCAATGGAGATTACCAGTTGGCATTGGCATGCCTATATGATGAATCTAGGGCATGTGTTGCCTTTGGGTTTCTTTGGGAGAGAGAAGTGAAAGCTTTCTGCTGCTGGGCATGCTGAGGGTGGTGGACATACGAAAAAGAGAAAAAAAGCCATTACCCTACACTTGTTATTTCCATGATGGTGAGGTTGGGGTGAAGGGATACGTCCTTCAGTTTTCCATCAGTAAATTTAACTAGCTAATACAAATTAAGTGATTTCCACTGCTTTCTGTGCTCCTTTTGCTTGGAATAGGACCCTGACTAAATCTTACCTCCACATTCATCACTTTTCCTTTGAAAGGAGATATATTTCTTCTCTGCAGTTTGAGGTAGGAAAGTCAAATAACAGAGCAAGACAGGCATTCTTTCAGCTGAAAGGCTCCTGAGAAGAGAAGTGCCCTTGAATTGGCAGGTAGGAATATTATTTTCTTCTTCAGAAGATGTATGGAAGAAGTTTATATTGTCCTTTTGCAGCATACTTTTCCTTTTTTTTTCTATACCACCCTTTCCTTAGCTACTAGTAACATTGTGTGTTTAACTGTGGTGGTGCATGTCCAGCTCCACTAAGATTAGGGGGAATATATTTCTTTAACATTTTGCTTTGCTGTTTCTAGCTCAGTATGTATGCTCCCTTCTTCCTTCAGCATTCTCCATGTCGATAATAAGATTTTTCTCATTCAGAATACAGGAGCACTGAACTTAATTGAGGGTTACAGGTAGTTTGTTCAGTGACTAATTCCTAAAATCTTGCTAGCAGTAAAAGTGGTGTTCAGCTCTGGGGCCCCCAACATAAGAAGGACATGGACCTGTTGGAACGAGTCCAGAGGAGGGCAACAAAGATGATCAGATGGCTGGAGCACCTCTCCTATGAGGACAGGCTGAGAGAGTTGGGGTTGTTCATCCTGGAGAAGAGAAGGCTCCAGGGAGACCTTATTGCAGCCTTCCAGTACTTAAAAAGGGTTCTTATCAGTTTACTGACCTTGTTCATCAAAGGGGGTATGCTTTCTTTGACCTTTTTTTTTGTCCTTTTCTGGCTGACATACCTGTAGAAGCCCTGCTTATTATTCATTGCATCCCGTGCCAAGTTCAGCTCTAGCCGTGCCTTGGCCCTCCTGACCCCATCCCTACACAACCAGGCAGCATCTCCCTGCTTCCACTGCCTGTGCTTTTCCTTCTTGCCCTTTAATTTGACCAGCAGATCTCCACTCAGCCATGCTGGCCTCTTGCCTTCCTTTCCCAGTTTCTTACGCCTGGGGATCGAGACCTCTTGCACTCCATGGAAAGCATCCTTAAAGATCTGCCAGCTCTGTTCTGCTCCCTTGTCCCTGAGGGCAGTTTCCAAGAGGGTTCTATTAACTAACTCCCTGAAGAGCTGGAAGTTTGCATTCCTAAAATTCAGAGTCCCGACTTTACTCTTCGCCTGCCCCATATCCCTCAGGACTGCGAACTCCACCAGTGCATGATCACTGCAGCCCAGGCTGCCTCCAATCTTGACGTCATCCATTAGCTCACTTGTGTTGGTGACCAACAGGTCCAGTATTGCATTGCCTCTGGTAGGGCTGTCTATTACCTGGCACAGGCAGTTACCCTCCATGCACTCCAGGAGTCTCCTGGATTGCCTACAGCTCACCCTGCTACTTTTCCAGCAGATACTGGAGTGGTTGAAGTCCCCCAGCAGGATGACAGCCTGCGAGCAGGATGCGTCCTGTAGGTGGAGTAAGAAGGCTTCGTCAATAGGCTCCCCTTGATTGGGTGGCCTGTAGTGGACACCAACCACAAGGTTCCCTTTGTTGCTGTGGTCTCTGATTCTTACCCATAAACTTTCAACATGCTCCTGGCTATTTAAACACGAGACCTTGATTATAATTATGGCTATTTCAAAAGCAGGTTAAAATCATCTCTTCTTGTATATTGTTGCAAAAATTTTGCACAAATCTCATGTCAAAATATTAATTCCATTTGCCCATTCCTGAAAACCCATGACCTGCATATGGAGAGGAGTGAAAATACCCATAGATAAGTTCCACTTACTGATCGAGTGCACGGTTTTATTTCAAACAAAATTGTAAGTGAAGGTGGTGCTTATGAAAATGAACTATTATCAATATTAGCTCAAGCCAGGCATAGTGCCAGCAAGTTGTGGAAGAGCTATAGGGGAAAGCTTACTTAAGTACCTAATAGCCTGATTTCCAAAACCCTTTCTATTTCAGTCCTGGTTCTCTCTTTATCAGAGAGAGACTAGTTAATGAAATATGATTCTATTTATGGTGATCTGGTAACACAAATGAGTATGAACTAGGATGAGGCCACCAAAATCAGATACAGATGTCAGAAGCGTTTTTAATGATTCTTAAATTCCTATCAAATTTTAAAGAAAATTGTTAGGAAATTAAACACTTAAGGTGTCCCCGATCTTAACAAATAAATACCATCATAAATGCCATCAGAGTGTCATCTTTCTTTCCTCAGCTGGAAATCACATGGCACTGACCGAAAGCTATAAAAATGCCCTTCTTCTCACAGCATCTGGCTTCTTGGCAGCCTTGACTGACTGGTTTCATTGGCATTTTCTGCATTGCTTGCAAATCTCTCACACTGTTGTTTGGTTGTTTGGTTTACTTTGTGCTCTTAGAAAATGTTTTATTTCATTCCACTTGATTTTTGAGAATTTCTGGACTTCAATTTTATTGAAAAAATCATGCAGTGCATTAATCTCTCATCCTTGACTGCCAAGCTTCCTTTAAAGTGGAAGAAAAAGAGTGTTAAAAGCATGAATGTGTGGTGTTTCAAGGCAGATTTTAAGGAGTAGAGAGGATAGGTTAAGATGCAAAAAAACCTGCCTTTCTCCATCATCATCTGATGAGCAATTTTGGACTTATTTCTCTTTTACCTATATTGGTCTAATCCACACATTCAGAAAAAAGCGATCACTGAATTCAGTCAGGTAAGGTAGGGCCTGCTTTTTAATCGTATCTTCTGACAGTACAGAGCACTTCCCATACAATCAGTAGTAGAGCTTCTGAGAATCATTTTCCTTGAAAATATTAAAAAACTTTATTATTTTTAGTAGTAGTTTATCTCTTTGTAATCTCATCATAAGCAATATGAACTAATAGTTGCATTTAAACTCAGGGTAAAAATAATAACTTCATGTTTCTTGGCAAATTAAAAAAACAGACATATTAAATCTCCTGTCCAGAAAGAAAAACACTGTTCTACATTTATTTGCTGTATTGTGTTTGCGTGGCAAGGTTTGGTA
>NW_010561069.1:78584-106110 GCF_000687285.1 Phaethon lepturus | reverse complement strand
AAAAAGAAAAAGAAAAAGAAAGAGTTTCTAAGGAAAGGTTGGATTTTTTGTTTTGTTCATCCTCAATTCTCAGCATGATTGGAAGAAGCTAATTGTTTTACATCTTAAGATATTGCTCTTTCAAGAGCTAGTTCACCATATGCAACTGTTTAAAGCATTTGAATATGCTTTCTGTGTGCACGGTTTTCTGCTTCAGTGTCCTCCCTTGGCTGCCTTTTCCTAGCCTCATTCTTTAGTGCAAAGGACATTTGCAATGAAAATGGGATTTCTGCCTCTTAACAGTTCATCTGCTCCTGCTGCTCATTTCCCCACCTGAAGTCACAATCCTCCACTTGTGACCTCACTGCAGGTTGCCGTGGCGAGAGGATTATGATGTTGCAAATAGAGGTTTATAACTTCAGGAAGAGAATGAGCAGCCAGAGCAGATGGACTGCTCTGAAATGAAGATCCCGTCTTCATTCAAATGCTATAAAAGGACGAGAGGGAAAAATGGTAGAAATTACACAAGCAAGATTGTTTCTAAATACAGAGCAGAGTTATTAGTTGTCCTCTTCCACGTCTGGAGCAGGGTTAATAGGACAGACCCTGTAAGTCCTGGGGTGGTTCAGAGAAGTGATCAGCATTTGCACAAATTTTAAAGTAACCTTCAGACAGCTCTGATACGTCCCTTAGTACTGCGGGTGTCTGTCTGCTATTTTGGGTGATACTAGATTTAAATCAGAATGGTCTATTGAAAGGAAAATAGCACAAGCTTTTATAGCTTGAAATAAGAACCAATTACCACAATCAGGAACTGTAACTAACTCACATACTTTGTGGTTCAGGCTCACAGAGGGATGCTTAGCGGTGAGTGACGTTGGCAGTGAGGACCATTCCAGGAGAGCTGTAGGGCAAGTATCTCATAACCGGGTAGACTTTCTGGTGAAGCAGTTTTCTAAGACATGTTTCTATTGTGCCATGGAGAGTGTGATGTAAAGTTACGCAGCCTTACTCAGCTTGATGCAGGTGCTTGATGCACTGCAACTCATACCTGTTTGGTGGTGTCCTAGAAGTTGCATTAGCACAACACTACGCCTGAGTTATAAATCTTTTCTCCTCAGTAGCTGAAGCAGCAAGGATGGCTTTCAGTTATAGGCAACTCTGGTGGCTGATTTTGAGCCCCCTGTGCTGTGTTCCTGGTGTGAATATACCCACAGACATAGCTTTTACCCAGTGTACTGCCTCATTATGCTCTTGAGAATAAAATGGCCTTTATCTATATTACAAGCAGTAGATCCAGAACATCCTTTAGCATTGCAGTGAAACAGTAGTTACCAAACCCAGAGGCTGCTTGTTACTACAGTCCTGCAACCATCAATTTTCCCCAGCTTCTTAAGACACACAAAAACATTGTTATTGACACATTTTAGGAGCAAGAATCTCACCTTTCTTATCTCCTAGCATGTGAGACCTATCAGGTTATCAGCGAAGAGGCATGAAACTATTCTGTAATTGGGGATTGAGCATGACACAGGTTTCTCCTTCTGTTTGGACACCCAACCTCCTCTGCAGCACAGATCCACAAGCTTTCCCTGTGACCATTGGCTCCACAGAAGCGACAGGTCAGTGGCAGGTTGCCTGACTGAGTCAACACATGGGAACATGGAGCAAGCACCGCAGACCTGTGAAGTACTGTCCCTATTCTTGTAGCATGTGAGACAGGAGGCAGACACTCGAGTCTTCCTTTTGACATGTCTGCCTGAGCACCTCTCAGTTTTCAGATGATGCAACCTCACAAGGGTGAGGTGTTAGTAAGTCTTGGAGATGCAGACATACAGAATAATCTGCTCCACAGCCACATAAGAAATCAGTTGAGGAACAGAGAATTGAACCTCAGTTTTAGTCAATCACTGCTTCACTGTATCTTTTCCTCTTCTATTGCTTTTACATCCCATTTTCTGTAGAAAGTTGGTACAAAAACTATGAAACACTCATTGCTAAAACAAAAACAAGTGAAATGAAATTCCTGGTTTACAGAAGCTCCCAATACAATGCTAATTTGATGAAGAGATAACTGTCATGTATGCATCATACATATGTAATAATTTTATATATGTGTTCAATCTCTTTCCTATGAGAATTTCATTTTTTTTGAGGGAAATATTACTTGATTTCACCTCTTTGCCTGAGGCATTTAGGCAACTTCTATTTTCTGAACAATTTTGCAGGTCCTGAAACAGATCATGGTAAGGATGTCCCCTTTATTTACAGAGAAGCTGTAAACCAAGTGCATTGTTTATAATAGGCACTGACTGTTCAACATCTTTAAATTTATTGTCTAAATATCTACCTTTTGTCATCTTGTGAGTCAGTTGCTTGGACAGGGATGGACTTCTGCAAGGGAGCCAGGCTATGAGTGAGCCACAAGAGCAAAAACTCCCTACTAAATGCAACCCTGATGGGGAAAATTGAAAGCGTAAGATCTGAAAACACTACTGGGAGGGAAAATGACAAAAAGCTTTGGACAAAACTTTAAGACAGACATAGCTTCCGCTGCTGAAGTGGTATGATGTGTCAGTATGCATGACACTATCATTGGATACATCAAAGAGTGCGTTAGAAACATGCTTGCTACAAAAGGAAACACTGGTTGCGCATCCCTGAAAAGCAATGACATTGACACAAAAGAGCTTGTCAGAGATAGCAAAAGGGAAGTGCCAGCAGCAGTTTTGCAAATATAATGGTTCCATCAGTACATTGGAGAGACGAGCAATAAAAATGATGAGAGCAGTGGTGGTCGCAATGTTTTATGTAGGTAACGTTTGCTATGGATTTAGCTTCTCTTTCTCTTATTCCTTAAAAATCCTTTGCAAACTGGTAATAATTGTTATAAGTAGTTGTTACTCATTACGCTGATGTCAGGAAGGTCCATTAGGTCAACCAATCTGACTTAAAAGAGTAATGGTTTATTATAACAGTATCTAGTGGCCTTATCCAAGTTCAGAGGCTTGTGGGACTCTTTCTTTATATATGAATAAATAGTTGCTGGACCAATGAATTTATAATCAAACTGAGTAAAATCTGGGAGATGAAATAGAGTCATGGTGTCAGAGTAGATCTGTAACAGAGTTTAACCAAGAAGCCAGGTTTTCTGACTTGAAGTATGTAAAACCCTTGAGTCTATTACCTCTTTATCTTGACTTCAGTATTTGCAAATACACATCAGTAAGAACTGACATAATGATTCTATTGCTTATGCAAGAGATATTTAACAGATGTCTGGTTTTGGTATGTGGGGTTTTTTGGGGGTTTTTGTTTTTCTGTGATTTGGGGCAATTATTTTTTTTCTTTTAGATGACTGAAATAAGATTTTTAAAAGTGTGTGTGTTCTAACAGATGCTTAGGAACAAAGAAGTAGAACTCCTTCCAAAAATATGTTCCTCCTTCTTAAAATGTAGCTTTCAAACCTAAGCATCATTTTCAAATACAAAAAAGAAAAAAAGTAAAATACTGAATTTTTGCACTAAAGATGGCTCAGTGAAAACTAAGGACTGCTTTCCAGAATATTACCTCAAACAGTTCTTCCTCCTCAGGATCTGTTTCTAGATTAGATGATAATTTAAAAGATATTGAATTAAAACAAAAAATAGCTGCTATATAATTTAGACCATCTTAATACAGCTGTATGTATAACTAATTAATAGTTATGTGTCATTCAGTAATAGGAGATAAATATTTAAAAAAATATATTTTTGATCAGTATTTATGTATATTCAAACCATTTTAGCAACATCTTTGGAAGGAATGATGTTACAAACATATTTGCACTCTTTCTCAAAGGCTACTGAAGTTCACAAATGGTTGTCTACACATCTATTAAACCAATCACAAGTGATTTCAGTGGGATTTTATAAAGAAAGTTCAGCCTCATCATCAGAGATTGAGAGGAAGGTTGCCAATATGAGCTCTGACCAGATATTTTTAATATTTGAAGTTTGTAAACACCAAAGGGAGGAGCCATAATTAGAATGATGAGCAGATGGTCTGATAAGCAGTAAGTCATCATAACAAAGAAATGGAAAATTGTAATGGGATGTTGGGAAGAACATCCTCATCAGATGAGCTTATTAGGCTTGAAATATTCCCTCAGGGTAGTTCTGAACATCCCCAAATTTGAGGCTCTTGGTGAGAACACAGTCTATGATTCAAAGCAGTATCCCATAATATGTTGTGACATCTATTATACAGATGGAAACACTTTTAAAAAAAAGGAAGTTGTGAGGTCACATGTGAGATGTAGTCTACCCAGAAGCTAGACATACAGTAAATAAGAGAATTAAGAAAACAAATGAAAAGATCCATGAAAGGTAAGAAGTGGTCTCAGTTGTTTTAAAAAAACCCAACAACATATTTTACAAATGTACCCGCATAACTAATTTTTAATTTCTCACAAGTTCTAACTCCATGTGCCCTTCCTTCTTCAACTTATATAACACAGATATTTTTTCCAAGGTCAGGAAGACTTTTTGTTTATAACATAGTGGCCCAGTAGCTTAAAACTTGTTAGTTTACTCTTTTGTGCAGAGAAATTGGGGTGATGTTTATGTATATACCTATAAACTTACCAAAGTCCCATGAGATAATCAATATAACTTGTTTGTACACTGTTAAATCAGGACTTTCTTGCATTAAAAAAAAAAAGGCAAAACCAAACCAACCAACCAAACAAAAAACCATTATAAATATTGGGAGCTAAATGATCCATTTTCTGAGTAAGGCAGCACATTTACCTTTTCTGTACTGGGCCATTCCAATTAGGATCTTACTTGAGCAAAACTGCCCATTAAATAACACAGAATAATAATATTATTCAGAACTCTGAATAATCTGGACCCAAATTTAAAAGATCTACACAAAGCAAATAACCTCCATTACTACTATAGTTATATTTTTTCCCCATTACTCACTTGCAACTCCACTGGAAAAAACATAAAAGCTTCACGAGCTATGTGCCATAACCAAGGTTGGTAGCAGAGGGCTAGGGAAGTCACACATATGCTCAAATCTGGATTGTTTTTTCATTCACTAAATTTTCCTCCACATGTGAACAGGATCAGAAAACTAACCTAAGCCATGGAGGGTGAGGGGAAGTAATTAAGAATTGGGCTAGAGTCTTGGAAACTGCAGACCCTGAAATCTTTGGTTTTACAAGAATGACAGTGCTGTCTTCCCTTCAAGTTATTATGTCTCAGCCTTTAGAAGTCTGAACCTTAAAAACAGAGATCTGTCTTTGTGACTGGTTGGAGAACACAGGGAGAGGTCTAAAAAGTAGTTGAGAATATCACATGGATATATATTCCTTAATGGAATGAGCCTTTTGCTGTTGGAGAACAGGCAGCAAGGCGTGATTTATTTTTGAGACACATAGTCATTTTTAGAAAATGAAATACCGGGTCAGTTTTGATTCAGAGAGGAGGAACAAGATACATGCACTTTTGAACACAACCTGGAGGCTGGTGTGAGGCCATCAGAAAGGCTGTGAGAGAGCTGAGATTGGGAAGTGCGGTGAGGTGGTGGGCTGAGTTAGCTCTGGCTGGATTGAAGCTCTAAGGACAGCCAACCTAGCTCAGGGCTGACTCTGGAGAGGGCTTTCTTACCCAGAGCTTGAACTGCAGTCACTGCAGGTTACAGACCCCATTGAATAGAAAATATTGCAGAACAGGAGATGGATCTGCTCATACCCGGGGACTGTGCGTGTAAGACACTCTGGGGACATAATGATGGTTAGAAGAATGCATTGCCCCACTATTTCCTCACAATGATACATTGAGGATGATGGTTAAGCTTAGTAAAAATACACTTCAGGGGTTGAATTCTTACCGAAATCAGTAATAGACTGCCAGCAAGCCTAAATTTATTCCATCTGTCCCTCCAGGCTTTGTTACAGTACCATTGGACAAAATGCTTGATGAGCAGTAAAATGTTACCCATCACAAGTAGCCAATGTTACATTCAGTATACAAGGCTCCTAGATTTGCACTTGATGGGACATTAAGTTTTGTTTCAGAAATGACCCTTTCCAAAAAGTTTATAGGAATAACAGGCTATTTGATCCTCCATTTCCATGTGGACTGTGAAGAAGCTGTCACTCTGGATGCTCTTGTCAAACATTTTATACAGAGGAAATGAACTTTTTTGACATGGACATCTCTGTCAAAGAGGAATTAGATTAAAACTATGTTTTTCGCTTACTGAAAGAAGTAGAAACTTTACCACTGATACCTGTGGAGATTAGTTCAATTGAACAACATTTCATAGGCATATAATTTCAATATTGAAAATAAAATACATAGTTCTTTTGGAGATAGACTTGTCATTTTTACAAAATTTTGATGCAAAATTACTTCAAATTAATGTGATTTTTGTTGTTCCAATATAGGGCTTTTATTTCCACATTTGGTAGGTACCTGGAAATGATGCAGAAGAGAGACTGAGTCAAATGGCTAGATATCCACATAATCTAGATTCACTTTAAAAAAGGTCTGCTGAGTTGTGCCTGGGATGATGCAGACATATGTGGAAGAAAAACTAAAAAAATACATGTAGCAAAAATAATTTCAAATATTTGGGGTATGTAATAATGTCTGGTAGATGCTGGAATATTTTTCAAGTAATACTGCATTTCTTTTGGCATCTGACTGACTTGCCTTTCATGTTTGGGCTTTTTTACATTAATAATATATTGTATTACTTACCCACTCAGCCTCCTGAGACTTCCCAGGGTTTCTTTTCAAGACCAGATTCTACAGAGATATCTGAGCATGCCACCTATATCCTGTCAAACTCAATGGCATTGTGCTGTTTTCTCAATAGGCATTAGTTTCTTCAGTGGTTCAAGATGGATAGCACTCAATTTCTGATAACTTTTTTCTATTTTTTCCCAAAGCTTGAATTCCTTCCCCTTCTGTGCCCAGCTAGGAGTGCTTGACCCATAGCTATCACCTTCCTAAATATCCATTAGGCAAGGCCTTCTGCACAGTAACCCGCTGATGCGATGCTAGCAGAAAATTTGGCTCCTTCACTTTTCTATTTTCGTTTCTTAAGGGAAACTTCCAGACATTGGCAATACTTTCACTCCATTGTAAACTGGATTGTTCTTATCAGAGTGATAGGAGTTCAGTACTGAGGTTTTCTATCTGTGACCTTAGGCTCTTGGAAGGGTTAGAGAATTATTCAAAAAGAGTCTCTTACAAAATTGGTAAGAAAGACAAGTTCATTACTATGAAGTTTGATTTCTTGACACTGGGAACTATAGCTCTGCTGGAAAAATTTTAAAGGCCAGCAAATAAAACAGATTGTTGAAAATTAATGTTCGGATACTAGCCATAATGAGTGAAGTAAGCTTCAGATTGTGCTGGTGCAGAGCTGGGCTCTGAGGGAAAGATACGGTGTTTGAACTGAAGAGCTTCGTTTCCCATCTGTAAAATATGGAGTGAAGTCCCGTTCTCATCTTCTTTCTCATCCCCTAAACGTCAAAAACATTCCAATGCTGGAAAGCATCACCACAGAGGAAAAATATCCCACCTCATCTTCTGTTGGAGATGATACTTCAGACTATTTCTGCCCAACCTGGATTCAATTCCATTTTTTATCACAGTAGAATACGGAGCCAGATGGGAATGATAAAGCTGTCTACACATTCACTTCATTCAAAGGTGCAAGCTGCACTGAAAAGGGTGCACATTTCTTTGTGTTCTGATACAACACAAAGAAATGTAGGAAAAAAAACACAAAACAATATGTGGCAATATAATATTGTCCAGGTACTGCGCAAGACTAAGCAATCTAATATGTGTGTGTGCGAGTGTGTGTATGTGTGGGAGGGAGGGTAGAAGGAAAGACAAATTAGGGATTTTCTTTATGACTGCTATGGTGAGAGTTTTGTTTGGAAGAAATGTCATAAAATGCCGGGTGAAAAAAAAGCATCAGCTTCAGGGTTTTTTTTCCTTCCTTCATGACTCGTATTTCCTTGATTTCAAAACTAGCTGAACTTTATCTAGCACTGACACATGATTTGAGGAGCTCATTCGTGCCATCCGAGAGCTGCCTTCCCTCTTCCCCTCTGAGGGATGCTGCACAAACTGGGTTCAAGGCACCTACCTCCAGTCACCCTGCCAGAGGTAAGACAGGGAAGGGACTGCTTACTTAGCATTTAAAAAACAAAGGCTGTGCTTAGCTCTTAAACAAAAAAACAATTGATCACCAATAGTGAGTAAACATTGTTTAGCCACAGCACACAGACCTTGAGGGATTTATGAGCAGCTACAAGCTCACCTCTTGACTTCAGTTGGAAGCTGGGCTGCTTGGCTGAGTAGCAGACTCTGACCGGTAATGTCCTGTGCAAATGAATTTAGAGATTTTCTCAGTTTGTATTCATATTCTACAAAAGGTAAATATCCCCCAATTGCACCTACTTGGAGCTGAATTATCGACTTCAGCTTTGAAGTGCAAATGAGCTGAATGAAAACATACTTAGACTGCAACATAGGAGCTATTCCTACTAGCTGATTTATGGTGCATTAACTGTCTAGTAAGGAAAGCCTTCTATTGCTATGGATTTGTAATCCCCGTCCAATTATCCTGAAGATGAAGGCAAAATGCCATCCACTGTATGAGGCGATCAATAGTGGTCATTTCTTAAATTCTTTACTTCCCCTTCTTTCCAGCAATCCAGGTTACAGGATCTTCCATAATTTGCTCTTTCATGGTTTATCAGCCCTGCTGTTTCTAAAAGCCAGACTTATGGACTACACTTATGAAAATAAACGGCTATAAACAACCTTTCAGTAGGTTAAAACTACCGGTATTTATGGTGAATGGAAACTGCTTTACAAACTTCTAATCACCACAGTCTGTCTATATAAAAGAAATCTCTGACAAAATAAGTATGTTAGGAAGGAAAAAGAAACGGAACATTTACATGACAATAAAAAAGCACACCCAATTATCAGACACATACATTTTTATGACTTTTTATTAAATAAACAAATATATACATTAAGTTGCGCCATATGAAAAATCCAAGCCCCTCAATATTCCTGTTACTGTTTGCTAAAGGACATTATATCTTCATGTAATAACATTTACAAATCCTCATCTGAAACAGAAGAGGTGCCGTCTTATTTGCCAAAACATCATATCTACTTGTTTGGTCTATATTCAGACACTTATTTTTCTCTGTGGAAAACTTTCTTCTTCCTCTCACCGGTTTCATATCACAATATAAACTCTTTTGGATGCTTCTCAGAGCTTCCAACATGAACACAGACTTCAGTTTATTTGAAAAATACTGTTTAACCTAAGAAAAACCTGAATGTTGCATACTGAGTTTGTTACATTTATGTGTGTGTGCTTCTATCTATTTATACCTCATAAAGCAAGATATTGCTCTCATTTTAGAGATAGCTAGCTAAAGATACAACAATCGAGATTCATGCCATTAGGTGTAGATGCTTAAAAGGTGATTGTCTCCATCAGAGGAAGTAGCCCTCAGCATTTATAACCAACGGAGATCTAGTTATTACAGTCATAGCAGTCCAGGATAAGATCCCTCTCATCCTCAAGTACATGTATAAAATATGGCGGATATTCATACTATGCCTTCCCCAAATTACTACTTTAATCTATTAAGAATAAAGACAGTTAAGAATGGTTGCCTACAATGATGATATCTTGCTTGTACCTGTCTGAAATAAGGTAAAAATTAATCCCAGCCCTAGCATGAAAAGGAAGATAGCAACAAGCCAGAGAGTCACAGTGAGCACCAAGGTATTTCTCGGAATTAATAACACCGGCATGATTGGACAATGAGCTTCCAGGGTGCCTCTTGAAAGCATCTATTCTGCTTTCTAGGGTGATTTGAGATTATAAAATGGATATAATTTTCATTATTTTAATTCAAACAGGTGAGATTACTGTGGTATCTGGAAACAGAAATATTGTACATAATTTTGGGCCACAATTTAAGTTGCTATGATGTTTTCCAGTAAGGTACATGACCTGTGTTTGGTGAAATCTAAATAAATCAGTGTCCAACACTACATTAAATTCTGTCTGTCTTAGTCCTATATAGGATTCTTTAAACACATTGCAGACGATGAAGTAAGGAGGGTGCACTGAGTGAATAGTTTTTTCCATCATTGGGTTTTTGTTATTCTAGCAATCAAGATACATGCATAGTTCTCTCTACAATATGGAAATTTCTCAAATTTATTAACAAATTTTATTCACAAAATTCATTTATGAGCTAAGGAAGGATCTACTTTATAAATTAAAAACTAGGGCTCGGAATAACTGCGTCTATTTATCCAAGGTCATCCAGGAGATCTGCATGTGCTCCTGGCATCAAATTCTGCTGTCCTGAACCCTTTTTCAGACTTGACTCGTTGGGACAGATTTCATACTTAAAAGTGTTGTCTGAGAATCACAGTACTACATGAAATTCAATTTTTTATAAGTGATCCCTGCATTTTCTTGGGAAGTATACCATTCTGCTTGGGCTCAGTCCAGAACAAATTATGTAGGTACAATGGAAACACGGTTGTCCCATTTCCAGGAGAATTTTTTATCTGCACTACTCTATAAAGCTTTTGCCTAACTTCAAAGTTCAGATGTTACTTTCTAAAGGCAGAATTAATTTTCTTGATTGCTAATCCATCACCACTAAGTATGATGCATATGGTATCAAACATAGGTATTTCTGCTATCATTAATTGTGGCACATTGTCACAACCGATAAGGAAATGCAATATGAGAACAAGAAAACAGTCGCTGGATTTGGCAGCTTACCCTTGTTTTTCTAGTCACCATGGCAGGTACCAACAGAAACCCTTAACTCAGGAGGGTGACTGTGTGAATAAACGAGGAAAAGAAACTCGGGACTTGGAGAGCATCAATCATTCAGCTGTGTTGTCTCGCACTCAGTTTGCAGTGCTGTTGTTCAGCGAAAGATAAAGACGGATGGGTCTGGGGAGGGGGGGAAGTTCTGTAAAATATCCTAATGCTCAGGAGCAAAAGCGTAACTTTTGGCCCTGAGGATTTTGCTAGAGAAAAGGAGAGGCAGTGAGACAGAGGACGAGAGAAGGAAATTAGCATGTGCTTGATAAAAGAGAAATCAAATAAAGAACTGTGGTTTAAATGGCAGACAAAGTACAGCTGAAGCGATAAGTATCTTATGAGATGCAGGAAAGGAAATTAACAAAACATAAGTTAACAGGGTAGAAAATATCTGGGTCCAAGCCCAAGAGCAGGTAGAATTACTCAGGTCAGGAGGATGAGAATGAGATGTTTTCTCTTTTCAAGAAAGAAAATCCTAACATAAAGTTCTAGGCGAGGCTTCGGAAGAAAATTTGCTTTCAAACTGTTTCAGTTTGCTTTATGGGGAGAGACTAGAATCACTGAAATAGCTGTGAACTGCAGACTAAAAAAATTATTATTAAATTAAAAAAGCTAATTGAGAAAGATCTTTTTGAGATTGTATAGATGTTCCCCAGAGTATCCCTGTAATATGGCAAGCTTATATAAGCAGAGAAATAAACAGGTGAATCCTGAGTTTTAAAACTAGTAGAAGCTATTCTGATCATCTTTGCTGACCTCCAGTGTAATTCATTATAGAACAGCAAATAGAACAGCACGATCATTTCTGCATTAGATGAAGAACTAGTGTTTAAAATTTTCCGGACAGTGCTGCAGCCCATATTGCACCACAGGGATTGTCCCATTAGTTCACCCAGGCATCTCAGAACGGTGCTGAAATCTTCTCCAGACCCTGGTTTAACCTGGTGGTTGGGAGCAAAAAAAAGGTAATTTGAAACCACCTTAACCCCGCTCATTCCTTGCCAAACTGTGAGTTGAATTTTGTGTCACTCAGTAGCACGATGTAGATTTTTAACAATTTTGCCTTGTCATTGCCTTTACTATTAAGGGAAACTTAATGTAAAGAAACAGACTCTGGATTAGATTACCTTCTTCTCTCTTGAGGTTACTAGGTGATAGGCCTCCAAAGGATATATAGGGATATAGAACTGAGACAAGGGATTGGCCTGACCCTCATAGCTTACTGTCAATTTAGGTCTTTTCCTCTATTTAGCTTTTATTCTTTTCTTTCTAAATGTGGACTTCTTACTAAATCGATTCCTGACTTTTCAGTAAAAACCATAAATAAATTTCAGCAAAATACTTGTTCCCATTCCACATTGAACTCTGTTCTGCAGTCCTGCTTTTCTCAGCCCTATATATCGAAGGGGCAAACTGCAGGTGTCTGCACTGGTGACTTCCAGACTATATTTCCCACTCGCCTTATAGAACCTCTGTTTCTTATTTCTCTGTTGGTTAATGCTAAACTATTTTGCTATCGCAAATCATTCATGCTCATCCTTCTGTAACTTTATGAATCTTCAGCTGCTTCATGTATCTTCATTTAAGCGAGCTAAAAATAGCTGTTCTGGGATCAGGAAGCAAAATAGATGCTATAACAGTGCTGTAATAATAATAATAATAGAACAACCATCAGAATAACAATAAACAATGGTAATATTGATAAGCAATCAGTATTCTTTTCACTGTGTAAACTACACTAAATATATACTAAATGGTATTATGAATATTTGATACATTATATGATGCGTTACTTTTTCTGACATTTTTAATTCAAGCATTTTTAAGATGTACATGTATTTAAATGTATATATATATGTCTGCAAGTATGTGTATGCATATATATATAGATACACAAATACACACACCTTAACTCAGCTATATCTACTCTGCAGAAACAAAACCACACATTTAAGTAGCACCAAATTTATTGAAGTCACCTTTTAAAATGCAGCCTTATTTTCTGGATCTCTCACACATTTTCAGAAGCAGGAGAATATCTTTCGGTCCTTAAGGAAGATCAGAAATGTAGTGAAGAACATATGCATGTTGTTTCCTCGTGACGCATTCTGCTCCATGGAAGAGTTTGTCACTGAAGGTACCAGTGCAGTACCTGTTTCAACTGGTTTGAAACAGGAATGGTTTGCAAAGTCCAGTATTAAGGGCAGTACTGAAGGTAACTCAGGAAATCCCAAGCAAAGTGCATTTTCGTTAGCACAGTGTTTTGCCTAAAGTTAGGGCTAAGAGATGACCACAAAGAAGGAGAAGGAGACGTAAAAGAGTTTCTGTGCTGCCTTGTACAGCCAAATGAATGTTGCTGTACAAAGCATGATGTAAGGGTACTTTCACAGACATGTAAATGGAGAGAGCAGAGGGGCTGCAGTGTCTTTAACCTGAATAAATTGCCAAGTGTGTGAAGGACTAGGCAAAGTGATAAACTCAGAGCAACACAGGGAAGCTACTTCTGGGGTGAAATCGCCAACAGCAAATTGAATGCCTGGTCCTTTTTGAAATAGATGTGAGTCTTTTCATTGACTTCTGCAGGTTTGGATCAAGCTAACAGCAGGGAAGCATAATTTAGCCAGCTGAACGTGCAGAAGAAATTCAGAAGGAAGGAATACACTGAGCCGCACTGGCCCATGGCCATGGGTTCTGGAGGTGACCCCCGCCCAGATCTCACAAAAAGATGGATAGGAACGATCACAGGAGGCCAACGCCACAATTTTCGAATGACCCTGTAAAGCAAACCTTCCACCAGCCTCGTGTGTCATGTACACGCAGCAGTTAAACCAACGCAAATGCACAACAAAACAGGCTTTTGTATAAATTCAGTATTATTACAGTATACAAAAAAGGTAATATGGAGCAAAGTACCATTTTTAATGCATACTAATTAAAGTGGGAAATTACCAAACATGAATTCACTTACCACTTCATTTACCATGTTACGTTATAGATCTGGTAACCTTTATATTCAATAATAAAATCCGTGACTAATTCCTAAAATAAACTCTAAAAACAAAGCAGTTCTTTGCTGAAATCTAGCATATGCCAGAGAAGCAAGTTAATGGAAACAGTTTCCAAATGACTTTAGAACATATTAAATCCTGTGGACCTGATCCACAGCTGGTGTAAAATGGCATATTTCTAGTGACTTCAAATGAATTAATACCACTAAGGACTTGGCTTTATGCATTTTTCCCCTTAATTCTATGCTTTTTTTCATTGTGGGTTTTTTTTTCAGATGTTTGTGGATTTATTTTTTCCTTTTTTTTCAGGCAGAACACTACTTCCAAACAAACATGTTTAAATTTCTCAGAAAATCCATTGAATAGATGAATGTTAAGGTATTAAAATAGAGACCTTCTGGTGTTTTTCTTACATGCTACATGCATGAAAAGGCAAGGGCCTTTACCAGGTTCTTTGCAATTCCATGAAAGATGATGTTAGATTATTGTCAAAGGTAGGAGCGGATGAGGAGGGATTTTATAATCCTTCATACGAGGATTAAACTTCTTGTACGCATTAAATGTTTTCCCTTACTGCAATTGAAGAGCAAAGAGGAATATTTTGAGTCTACCCAACCTGTTTTCTCACTTCTCTCACCTCTGCTGTGCTCAGAAGAAGTCTCTTCCTTTCCCTTTGGGGTACCCATCAAAAACTGTCCCACTTCAACAGCAATACATTTCTTGAATTGCAAATAAATTCCAAGTGTGTTTGGTGTAGGGTAGAAGGCACAAAGAAAATGACAAAATAAGACAAATTGTAAACAAATGTGACAAGCTGAATAGAAAATGAGAAAACCAGGTGCAAAACTACTATGGTCTTGCATGAATATTACTCACAGCAGGGCTGAGAAAATGTCTGATCTCCTCCTTTCCCCCCTCCACCCTCCCTTTTTCTTCCTTTTCCCCGTTAAACCTGAAAGATATCTAGCTCACTTGTCAGCTAAGGATTTCTCCAGCGTTTGAATGCTGAATAGACTTTCTTTATCAGGAAGAAAACTGGGATTTTAGATTCCACACATCAAAATGACTGAGCAAAGAGTTACTGGGAAAAAAGGGTTTGCAGTGTTCTCCCAGTCACACCAGTGGGGGAAAATCATGGTCGTCATAGAATCATAGAATAGTTTGGGTTGGAAGGGACCTTTAAAGGTCATCTAGTCCACTCCCTCTGCAAGGAGCAGGGACATCTTCAACTAGATCAGGTTGCTCAGAGCCCCCTCCAACTTGACCTGGAATGTTTCCCAAAATGGGACATCTACCACCTCCCTGGGAAACCTGTGCCAGGCTTTCAACCACTCTCAGTGTGAAAATTTACTTCCTTATCTCTAGTCTAATCTGCCCTCTTTTAGTTTAAAACCATTACCCCTTGTCCAACCACAACAGACTCTGCCAAAAAGTCTGTCCCCATCTTTCTTCTAAGCCCTATTTTATGTACTGGCAGGCTGCAAGAAGGTATCCTCAGAGCTTTCTCTTCTCCAGACTGAACAACCCCAACTCTCTCAGCCTGTCCTCACAGCAGAGGGGTTCCAGCCCTCTGATCACCTTTGTGGCCTCCTCTGGACCCTCTCCAACAGGTCCATGTCTATCCTGTGCTGAGAGCTCCAGAGCTGGATGCAGGACTCCAGGTGGGGTCTCACCAGAGTGGAGCAGAGCAGCAGAACCCCCTCCCTTGAGCTGCTGACCATACTGCTTTTGATGCAACCCAGGATACAGTTGGTCTTCTGGGCTGTGAGAGCACATTGCTGGCTCATGTCCAGGTTTTCATCTACCAGTACCATGAACTCCTCCTCAGCAGGGCTGTTTTCCATCCCTTCATCCCCCAGCCTGGACTGATACTGGGTGTTGCTCCAACCCAGGTGCAAAACTTTGCCTTGTTGAACCTCATGAAGTTCACATGGGCCTGTTCTTTGAGCGTGGCTCTGGATGGCATCCTGTCCCTCAGACATGTCAACCGCACCACTCAGCTTGGTGTCATCTGCAAACTTGCTGAGGGTGCACTTGATCACACTATGTCATTGATGAATATATTAAAGGTTACTGGTCCCAACACAGACCCCTGAGGGACACCACTCGACACTGATCTCCATCTGGACATTGAGCTATTGACCACTACTCTCTGGATGCGACCATCCAACCAACTCCTCATCCACTCAACAGTCCACCCATCAAATTCATCTCTCTCTGATTTAGTGAGAAGGATGTTCTGGGGGACTGTGTCAAAGACCTTACAGACGTCCAGGTAGACGACCTCCATAGCTTTTCTGTTGAAGAAGGAATACATCTTCTACTGTAATGTATTAGACTTTTGTTATCATTGCCTACAGCAGTAAAGCAAGTACTGGCTTTTATTTTGTATTAATAATAATTTCAGAAATTTAGTACAATTAAAAAGGGAAGATAGAAAAAGTAAAAGCTGAAATAAGGTTTTGGCTGACTGACTCAATATCTGAGTGTTCTTTTCAGACATTATCAATTTACACGTAGATGGAAAAGGACAAAGAATGAAATTTGGACATAAGCAGTTCTATAGAAACTAAATAAAAACCTTTTATAGACAAATTGCCATTCAAACTTTCTCCTTCCAGATTCTCCAAATATTTATTTTGGAAATTTGTTGCCTTTGGAATGTATCCTTTATGTACACTGTTAGAGTCCCAAGAGAGAAAGACTTCCACTTCCATTCTGTAAAGAATCCACCTGGCAGCAGTATTCTGCTTGGAAACAAAAATCATTGACTAGATATATCCACATTTTAAAGGCCATTTTGAATAAGTGTATCATTCCATGTTATGCTTGTACTGTGCCTTGTACAATGACCAGTGCTTGTAATGGCAGCATTGCTGCTGTTGAATCATTTTATTTTTTTTTTCCTAACAACTTTCACACATTCATGTTCTGTTACCAGTATTCCTTGTACTAAATTCTCCTAATTGCATCAGCTTTTATGTGCAGACTAATCCTAGGCATTAATATATCTAATTTCTGGAGTTGAAAAAACTGTAAAAAATCTTACATGAATTTCTACATGAATTAATTTCTCTGATACCCACTTTTCTATGACCGTTCAAGACACTGAAGTTTCCTGCCAGGAATGTGTTTATCAAACACTTACTACTATTAGCAGTAGTAGTTTTATAGATGTAAATATTTTCAGTGAGATGCTCTTTTACTCAGTCAAGAAAACTGTATTAAGATCATGAAATTTCTCTGACCAATTACAAATAAAGACCCTGTTTAAACAACAGAAAAAAAAAAAAAAATCAGAGTATCTCCACAGATCTAATAATAAAAAAAATAGGGCAGAAAATTCTGTCAAATCATTTCAGATAGTAAATAAATCTGAGAAGCCTGTGATCTGCTGGGATGTAGAAGGAAGCTAATTTGTCAGATAAATGATTTGTTGTGAATTGTTCTGTTATCTCTGTTCAAGGGGAATGAGCCTTGATTCTGGAAGGTGCCAAGCCAATCCTGCCAGTTTCTAAACAGTCTCAAGTCCCATTGTGGAAGAATATCCATTTCTTTCACATATCGAGTGATTTTGATGAGATGTGGCACAATGTCCAGGCCAGAGGAAAAGAAATCTGCATTCTGTTCCCACCTCTACCATAGGTCTGCTTCATGACCTTGGGCAAATCACTTATCCTCTGGACAGCAGTTCCTCCATCTGAAAACTGGGCATGACATTATATTTTTAAAGCTCTTTTGGACCCAGTATGAAAAATTGCTAGATGTTATTATTATTATTATATTTCATTGCTGACATCTATTACTGTGTATGTATTTCACAATGACAGCTATCACAGTATGTATATTTCTGTAATGACAACTGTCACAGCATGTATATTTCTGGGATGACAACTACCATATTAGGGTCTGTATATTTTTGGAATTAAAGCTATAACAGCATACATTGTTCTAAAACTATAGTACTAATTGTCATATACTTTTCACAAATACACAGTGTGTTATTATATGTCATCAAATTGTACTTCTTGTTTCATTTTAGATATATATAATATATGTATACATAAAGTATAATATCTATTCCATGTTTGTTGACATCCATCAAATTGCCCTATCCTAATAAAGCACTCTTGTACAAAGCAATCTCTAGTAACAATGTGTAGAAATGCATGTAATATGAAAGACTTCTAATGGCTAACAATTCAGCATGGCAGTATCAATGAAATCTTTCACAGCATGTATTAGACAGTTAAACATTGCAATCTGCTCTTCACACTGATATCCAATAAGTAAAGGAAACGCCAAGATCAGTCAAAAGATAAGAAGGTTTTTTTCTTCCTTGTTTTCTTGCCAAAATGTATACGTATTTTGAAAGAGTATTTATTATGTAGTCAGAGGAAGAAAACACATTCCTGTAAAATAAAAAAAGAATTGTTCTTTCCTCGCAGTGAAGTTCATGTTGGGATTATATCCAGCTGACTCCTTGATAACAGAATGCTTGCCTATTTTTCAAATTAAAAATTACTTATAAGCTTTTATGTATTTTGAATTGGTTTTAATTAAATGAAGAATGGAATGTTTACCTATTTTAAATTCTTAAAATAATAAGATACTTATTCCATCATTGGTTAGTAAGTTGATAAATTCATGTATGCAGTCAACACTTGATAACAGAGCAAGTTTCATGTTTAAGAAAGACTAAACTGTCCCACAGGAGAATGTCCTTATGTCATGGAAAAGCTCAAAGTTTGAGCTCATTTCAGACTCTTGTTTGCAGCTTGAAGAAACATCTTCATTGTGCAAAATCAAGGTGGGAAAACTTTCCAATTTAACTAAAAATATTTACTAAAAAGAGACTGAAGTTCCATGAGATTAATGAGGCAGGCAAAACCAAAAATACAATTAAATACAGAGTTTGTTCTTTCTTACTTGGAAAATCTTCAGTTGCCTAAAAGCATGAAAAATTATGTATTTTTTCAAGCCCAATTTCATTCACTCAGGTTTAAAACATTGATCCTTTTTCCTGTCAGTTCTGCAGAACAAACTAGTTTAATATCAAGGCCTTTAAAAAGGGAATTTCTTCCATCCACTCAAGCTACTAGTGCCAGTTTCTTTAACCTTAATAGGTCCAAAATCTCCTTGCAAACTATAATATTAGTTCCTAGCCACTCGCTAGTTATATTTCCCAATGACCTCCACTGTCTGAGATACCAATACTCCAATGCAATTTGAGCTCATTCCCAAGCAAGCGTTGTGGCTTGGCAGTATGCCTCCTGAAAAAGTCTGCACAGAGCTATGGTCACCTCTTTGCAAACCTACAAAGCGGCTTGTCGGCTCTGCTAAGCAGCTTGGCTCACACCTTGACAGTAACGTGGGACTTCACTATCTGCTGACACTTCTGTCTGCTGATAAGCTGCTGGTTATATGGCGGCAACACCACTTTGGGTTGTGTGTACGTGGGTGCTGCACCAGTGTTCCCAATGACATGCTCCCAGCGTTGCCTCTTAAATATTGAAATCAATATAATTAACCAAATGACTGCCTTTTGCTCACAGATGTGAAAAAAAATGGCTGAATTGTGAAGAAAAGTATTACCCTCCTTTGTACCCATAAGAAAAAAACACGTTTCACCCAAGGCATAGCCTTGTACTTATTAGTATTAGTTCCAGAACCGCTGCTAAGTCAAGTATTTTGAGATGCTAGTCCATGAATAATAATGCCAGAGAAGTACAATAATTAATAGAACATGAGGATATTCCCTAAAGAGCATGAGCAGCATTGCAAGAGGTATGCATGCCTCTCCTTTGAAATTTGTCTGCTACGGCCTCTTGAACTTTGATTTTGAAAGGTGGGGAAGAGGTAAAATGAATTACACTTCATTAGCAATGTCGAGGAAGATGGAGCCCTCTCTTCTCTGGAGAAACAGCCTTTAATTGTTAAATTCCCAGAATTCCCCAGTGCACATCAAGCTGGATTCACTCTCGTGCTCCGGCTGAGTGCAGGTGATGGTTTTCATTAGCCATTCTTTCTCTTGACCCTGATGTCATCATTGTTATTGTTATTTATTAATTTAAAGTGCCTCATTCTCCCCTGAATTGCAGGCATTTCACGCCAAACTCATATCCACTGAGCAAATATTAGCATAATGGTAGCAAAACAAACTTTTCAAGAATGTTTTGTATCAATTTATCACTGACGGATCGACATCCCTGGAGGCTCAGGTCTGCTTAGTCTGCTAGCAATTACAACAGAAACAAGCTCCCATCACACACACCTCTTTACCATTCTGACTGTAACCTTGACCTGGAAAGGGCATTTTCTAGGGGTGAGAGGATATCTTAACCTATTCATTACTTTTCTTGCCTTTTTAGACAGATGGAGGAAAATCATTCAGTTAGTGATGATCTTAGCAAGCAACAGTATATTAGCCAAAATGAAGAGTAATTCAGGGTAGCAGGAAAAGCAGCAGAGACACCAAAGTCATAAATTTCATGCTTTTCTTCACCCGCTGAGGTACACAGTTTGGAGATGCTCAGCTGCTTATCAGATTTATGGAGGGGGGAGGGGGGCATTTTTTTTTTTTTGTCCTGGGCTTTTATATCACCTTAAAGGGAAGAGGGAGAAATGGGACTTCCTAAGGGTTTTGTTTTGTGGCTTGGTTTGGTTTTCTTTTCCAAAAGAACGTAACTGTTTTCTGTAGATCCCCTGTTGAGACAGTTACCACATTGGGTGGTGCATTGATGCTGGGTGTATTCCCTGGCCCCTTCAGCTTTCTGTTTATCATGTTTCTTTGAAGCAGTCCTGAGAAAGCCTCCATGAAAAGCTGACATAAACAGAAGGGCAGCTCCAATAAGGACACACACAAGCTCTTGGAATAAGGAAGAAATGCCAAGAAGAAGTGTGATGTCTCTTACATTTCTTTCTTTGGTCTATGTTTTGTGAGTTGCGCGTTCCGAGATGCGCATGTCCTAATTCTCGGTGTGCAAAGCCTTCCTCCTACAGCTCTGTCAAAGAGAAGTCTTGTGAATAACCTTAAAGTCCTAGAGAATCTACCGCACCTTCCAAAGTTTCATGCAGCAGGAAGCAGGACTGTTGCTGCCATTTATTCTCAAACTCCTTTTCACAATCTACTCTGGAGCCTTTACATATTGCAACGGTATGAGAAGCTCTTAAAGACTCCTTTTCAAATAGCTCAATGAAGAATTCACTCTGACTTACCTCTGTCTTTAAAAAATCTCTTCCAAGAGAATGGCTTGTCTCCAGTGTCATTGCTACAGTGACTGAGGCTGTGTGGCCAGGACAAGTTCGCTAACCCACCTGAGGAGCTGTGTAGATACCTGGGTACTTAGTTGTTTCTGACCTCTCCTGTACATTCAGTCTACTTCAAGTTTCGCTCCAGTACATTTACATAACACATCAAACATAGATAAATTTTTGTCCATGAATCCTGGAATACCTTCCGTGACACAGAAATTCCTACTGAAATCTTTACAAAGTCAACAAAAGGTAAATGCATAAAAATCTTAGGGTCTAGCCATCTTTAGCTCCCCAATTATCTGGTTGTTCGTATCTAGTTAAATGCATAAAAATCTTAGGGTCTAGCCATCTTTAGCTCCTCAATTATCTGGTTGTTTGTATCTAGCTAAGTCCAGGACAATGCCCAGACTAATTTTTCTGAGGCTATTGCAAGCTGTTTTAATTGCTTTGAAATGACATCATTCAGTTCCAAGAAGGTAGTTAAGAAATGATTGCTACTTTTTTTTTTGTGTGCTGTGTCAATGTTTTGCAACACACATTGATTAAAAAAACAAACCTAAACCCTATCTTTCTCTTTTTCATAAGTTTCCTCAGTGCTACATCTTGGTATGGTACCAAGAAGTATTGAACAGCAAGCTGTATGCTTAAAAGAAGCAAAATTCCCATTTTACCCATGTAGGCAGTGGAAAACATTAACATTTGGATTTGAATGTGCCCAGGCTGCTCCAGCAGCTTGGCAACCAGGATATTATGCTGCCTAGAGAATCAGAGTCCATGGAAAATAATTGTAAAGATAAGTACTTGGTGCAAAGAAGGGTTATGTGGAAGCAAGAGTGAAGAAATCTACATTAGGAGACCAGCTGTGCGTTAGGTGTATAATACAATACAGAATGACATAAATTACCATAGCAAACAAATGGACACTTAAGAAGCTGCACATAGGGGAATATGCATAAAAAGAAAGGCTGGGATTCCAGGCACTGTTTGCTTTGTTGCTTCTTGTTTGTGGAGGTTTGGGTTTTGGTTGGTTTTTTTTTTAAATGAACCTAACCAAAAACCAAGCCAAACTAAACCAATAGAATCCCTCCACACACACATTTACATTTATTTCTTTTTTAAAATCCACATTTCAGGCACTTTTTTTTAATTCTCTCTGCCTTACCTAAGATTTTACTAATATGTAGTCGATTTTTTTCTCTTTTTCTCAGTGCTGGAGGTAGTGTCGTATTGCTGAACTCAATACGCATTAGTGCAAACAGCTCTAGATCTTGACATTTCTGGGGAAAAAAATCCCAATACTTTAAGGTGGAGTCATTCCACAGCCTGAAGGGATTTTTAAATTATATCAAATCCTACGACACAAAATAGGGATGGTTATAAGAAATTCATCCAGGCCAGATTAAGACAATGATTTACGAATTGGTAGAATCAAAAACTGGTGGGTATCTTGTGAGATTTACAGAATTCTTTAAACAAAGCATAAACAGGAATAAATATCTTTGATATCCATAAAATTTGAGGTATGCCGAATTTATTTTTTTTAAATCAGAGTAAGAATATCTTTGTATATTTAGTTAATTAAGAATTAGCTTTTATTTAGCTTTAAATACATACAATTATGTCTGCACCTTAAGTAATCTTCCTTTATGCCCAGTGAACAGAATTATGTGCTTCACAGCATGTTTTAGACCTCTGCTTTAAAATGAGAGGAATCATGCCTTGGACATGATTACTTCTCTCCATTTACTATAGAGAGAGTATGCAGTGACTAGCTCAGATAAAAAAGTCTGCTCTGTGTATATCTATTTAAAGTGCAATGAATCACATCTGAAACTTCGAATTCAGAGGACTCTCAGTCCTTTGAATTCTTTATATTAAAAAATACAAACCACTGCTTTACCTCCAGTTTAGCTGCATATGTTATGCAAGACAGACTGGTTTCCTCCTTATTCAGTGGTCTCATGTCCTCCCTTTCCTAAGAAAAGACTGAAAAAAAGGGTAGATGAGATCTGTTAGCAATCAAGGGGCAGGATAACCTATTTTCAGTGCAATACACTAGGATACCCTGTGCTAGCCCCAATGAACGTGCCCTGTGAATTGACAACATTATAGGTTGTGAAACTTTACCATTTACTTGGAAGTTAGATTGGGACTTGAGTGTATATTTGTTTGAGTGGGATACTGGAAAAGCAGCAATAAAAGAGGTGTTGATTAAATCTGTGTATACAGCTCTGCAAATTGTAGTGTTCCCTTTCATCATAAGCAAATTATCTAACGGAGAATAGAATACGATGTGTTGGCTGAGATTGATTTTGAAGAAGGAAAATTATTTGAAAACTAGGAAAAAACCCTAACAACCCATACTATATACCTAACTTAACATGTAGCACACAACAGAAAAAAAACAAAAACAAAAAACCTGCTGGTGTACCAAAGGTAATTTTCACTGGTCATGACCTTATTGCTGTTCTTTTCTTTTTCATAAATCTGTTAAAATGGGGATTTTTTCCAAAGCAGGAAAATGGGCAAAATCTCATCCACCTGTGCAATGTCTTATACATGAATTTCATGAAGCAAACAGGCTGAAATTTCTCTATTTTTACTTGTCTGTTCTCTCTGTAGCAGTTTAGCTAATAGTTTATTCTCGTTCCTTAAAAAAAGTTTTATAAAGTACCTGCTTGAAAAGTGCAATATAAATGCAAATAGACTGACATTGAGAATCCCTTGATTAAATACTACAGCACAGTAGAAATAGAACATAGACTCATATGTTTTTAAACAACGGTTTTTAACTCCAGTAATACCATCTTAACTAAAAGACATGAAACTAATCCAAATTGTAATTCCAATAACCTTGATAACCCAACTCACAGTGAAAAAAATCCCAACCAAACCATGTAGAAGAAATTTTTTTTAAGCTCCCTAGGGCCGAGAAGAAAATTAACTACTGTGCATAAACAAAGGATGGCTGTTTCTCAAGCGGCACAAAATAGTAGGTAATACTGTAAGCTGACCAGGCAAAACAGAAAAGGTAGCATTCAGTAGTGGCTCTTATTCATATTTAAGGGGCGCAAGGGCACAACTAAGTTGTATGGTTTTAAGATAAAGGATTTCAATTTTGCAGGAAATGTTTTTGCTAAGAAATTAAAAAGGTAGGAGATAATGTTATCAAGAGAGATTCGGAAGTCTTTGTTGGACCCCAAAGACAAAGTCCTTAAACCTGTATTGTGTATCATACTAGTGAGGATTTATGACTTTGGGTGAACAGATCTATAGTTTATCAAAAGGAAAGGAATAAACGGAACCAAAGCCAAGTTTGTGCAAGAAAGAGGCAGTGAGTGAGACACATTATTAAAGCAGCCAGTAATGGAAATCTATGAGAAATGTGGACAGTGTTACAGGTGAAATTATTAAGTCCTTTCCAGACTAAAACATTGTTCTCTTTCTTTCTCTTTCAAACTGAAATATCTAGCAGGTGGGACACAGATGTTAGAGTTTTATCGTTCTTTCTGAGCCAAAAAAAGCTGAAGACTTGAGAGAGCATCTAAAAACCAACAGTCCTGTAATGGCTTGATAAAAGGTCAATCTGGGATATGCTCTGGGGAAGCTGTCCCCTCAGTGATAACCGCAATGAAGAGTTCCAGCTTCCCGAATGTGCAAGGCTCAAAAAGTACTGGCTCTCATCTCTAGCAAAATTATTCATCACCTCTTTGCCCACTGTCAGCTTTATCCAACTAACCATCCATCAACATGTGGCTATCCATATGTCTTTCTGCCCATCTATTCCTATATAGACACCTATAGTTGAGACAGAAGAGTAGCCAGACATCTGTGTAAGAGCAAGGGTCAGCAGCTGGATCACTTTCAGATGTTTATGCAGATGTTCCTCTGTTTTACCATCTCTACAAGCATGTGAATGTCTCTTGAATATTTAATCAACCTTTATTGTCATAGATTCATAGAATCATAGAATCTTTGGGTTGGAAGGGACCTTTGAAGGTCATCTAGTCCAACCCCCCTGCAAGGAGCAGGGACATCTTCAACTAGATCAGGTTGCTCAGAGTCCCATCCAACCTGACTTGGAATGTTTCCAGGGATGGGGCATCTACCACCTCTCTGGGCAACCTGTGCCAGGGTTTCACCATCCTCAATGTGAAAAATGTTTTCCTTAGATCTAGTAAATGTCTGCGTTCTTTTAGTTTGAAACCATTACCCCTTGTCCTAGTGCTATAGGCCCTGATAAAAAGTCTGTCCCTGTCTTTCTTCCAAGCCCCCTTTAAGTCCTGGAGGGCTACAATAAGGATTCCCTGGAGCCTTCTCTTCTCTGGGCTGAACAACCCCAACTCTCTCAGCCTGTCCTCACAGGAGAGGTGCTCCAGCCCTCTGAGCATTATTGTGGCCCTCCTATGGACTTACTCCAACAGGTCTGTGTCTTTCCTGTGCTGAGGGCTCCAGAGCTGGATGCAAGACTGCAGGTGGGATCTCACCAGAGAAGACCAGAGGGGCAGAATCCCCTCCCTCCACCTGCTGGCCACGCTGCTTAGGATGCAGCCCTGGCTTTCTGGGTTGTGAGAGCACATTGCTGGCTCATGTCCGTCTTTTCACACACCACTACCTTCAAGTCCTTCTCGGCAGGGCTGCTCCCAATCCCTTCATCCCCCAGCCTGGATTGATGCTGGGGGTTACCCCGACCCAGGTGCAGGACCCTGCACTTGGCCTTGTTGAACCTCAGAGATTCATGCAGGCCCATTCTCGAGCTTGTCCAGGTCCCACTGGATGGCATCATGTCCCTCAGGGGTGTCAACCACACCACTCAGCTTGGTGTCGTCTGCAAACGTGCTAAGGGTGCACTCAATCCCAATGTTTATGTCATTGATGAAGATATAAAAGATTACTGGTCCCAAGACAGACCCCTGAGGGACATCGCTCATCACCAATCTCCATCTGGACATTGAGCTGTTGACCACTACTCTCTGGATATGACCATCTAGCCAATTCCTCATGCACCCAACAGTCCACCCATCAAAACCATATCTCTCTAATTTAGAGAGAAGGATGTTGTGGGGGACTGTGTCAAAGACCGTATAGAATTCTAGATAGACAACATCTGTAGCTCTTCCCTTGCCCACTGATATAGTGGGCATCCATCATAGAAGGCCACTAGGTTGGTCAGGCAGGATTTGCCCTTGGAGGAGCCATGCTGGCTGTCCCACATGACCTCCCTGTCCTCCATGTGCCCTAGCATAGCTTCTAGGAGGATCTGTGCCATGATCTTCACAGGCACAGAGGTGAGGCTGATAAGTCAGTAGTTCCCAGGGTTCTCCTTGCTACCCTTTCTAATGATGAGTGCAATGTTTCCCTTTTTCCAGTCTCCAGGGCCTTCACCTGCCTGCCATGTCTTTTCAAATCCCGCGGTGAGTGGCTTGGCAACTACATCAGCCACTTCCTTCAGGACTCTGGGAGGCATCTCATAAAGTCCCGTAGACTTGTGCATGTTCAGGTTCCTCGGGTGGTCTCGAACTTGATCTTCTCCTACAGTAGGAGAGAGTTTGCTCCTCCAGTCCCCATCTTGTGGTCCATTCCCTTGAGAGGTGTGGGAAGAGAGATTTGCCTCAGTGAAGACTGAGGTAAAGAGGTCGTTGAGCACCTCAGCCTTCTCCTCATCCTTTTTGCTTCAGAGAAGACTGAGGTAAAGAGGTCTTAGAACACCTCAGCCTTCTCCTCATCCTTTGTTACCAGTCTGTCAGCCTTGCTCATCAGGTGGGGTACGCTTTCTTTGACCTTCCTTTTCTGGCTGACATGCCTGTAAAAACCCTTCTGATTATTCTTTGCATTCCTTGCCATTTTCAGCTGCAGACGTGCCTTGGCCCTCCTGACCTTCTCCCTAAACAACCGGGCAGCATCCATGTACTCATCCCAGGATGCCTTGTCCCTGTTTCCACTGCCTGTTCATTTCCTATTTGATCTTTAGTTTGCCCATCAGGTCTCCACTCAGCCATGCTGGTCTCTTGGCTTCCTTTCCTGATTTCTTACACACGGGGATTGAGAGCTCTTGAGCTCTCTGGAAAGTGTCCTTAAAGTTCTACCAACTCTGTTTGGCTCCCTTGTCTCTGAGGGCATTTTCCCAGGGCGTCCTATTGACTAACTCCCTGAAGAGATGGAAGTTTGTTTTCCTAAAATTCAGGGTCCTGACTTTACTCTTTGCTTGACTCTATCCCTTAGGGCTGCAAACTCCACCAATGCATGATCACTGCAGCCCAGGATGCCTTCAGGATTGATGTCACCAATTACCTGTTGGCGACCAACAGGTCCAGTATGGCATTCCCTCTGGTAGGGCTGTCTGTTACCTGGCACAGGAAGTTATCCTCCATGCACTCCAGGAGTCT
>NW_010561069.1:64572-78061 GCF_000687285.1 Phaethon lepturus | reverse complement strand
AAGTTATCCTCCATGCGCTCCAGGAGTCTTCTGGATTGCCTACAGCTCACTGTGCTAATTTTCCAGCACATGTTGGGGTGGTTGAAGTACTGTTGCGTACTGGTCATAGACTGGACCCAGGTTTTATTTGTATTCTTGGGAACAAAATTAAGACTCAAAACGGAGTCAAGCATCAGGTAACATTATTTGCCCAACATCAGGTTCACAAATGCAAGAAAAAGAGAAAAAAAAAGGAAAGAAAGAAAGAAATAGTTGCAATAGCTACCACCACAGAGCTGCAGTGTCCCGACACTCCGATTCAGTGGGAGAATGTTAGCCCGTTTCCCTCCTCTCGCTAAACACCTGTCCATTTTCTTGCAATTCATTCTGTAAGATTCTCTCTCGGTCAACTAAACAAACAAGTCCTGTGCAACACGTCTTTTACACTTCAACAAAGAGAGGAGGGGGGAGAGAGAGAGAGAGAGAGACAAAGAGACACAGAGAGAAAGAGAGAGAGAAAGTGCGCAAAGAAGATATCACCACCTGTGGATCCAGCAGCGTCCTGTTGGTCCTCTTGATGTTCCTTGGTGGTGGGGGTCCCCATTTTTGCTTCTGATGGTCTCATTTTTATGCAGTCCGAGTCCCACAGTCTCCATATTCCAAGAAACTTCGTGTGTATGCAACAGGTTGATTCCAAGAAACTTCATGCATATGCAACAGGCTGATGCAACAGGCAACGGCACATCTGCAGGCCTTGGTGTCTCCTCTCACCATAGCTCTGCTCGGCAGGAACCGGTTGTTGCGCCTGCACCGTATCTCTGCTCTGCGGGAACCAGTGTCTCGTTCCTCTCTGGTGTCCACTCCGCATCAAGATATGTTCGAGCTGTTGTACCAAGAGAGGTGTGGGTTCCTTGGAACCCTGAAATGTTTAAGACAGAAACTGCATATTGGTCTGCCACAAGTACCCCAGCAGGATGAGAGCCTAAGAGCGTGGTGCCTCCTGTAGCTGGAGTAAGAAGGTTTCAGCAATAGACCGCCCTTGGTTGAGTCGCCTGTAGTAGACACCAGCCACAAGGTTCCCTTTGTTGCCTCAGTCCCTGATTCTTACCCATAAGCTTTCGATCTGCTTCTGGCCATTCTTCAGAGACAGCTCTTCACACTCTATCCATTTCTTGAAGCAACACCTCTGTCCTTCCTCCGCTGTCCTTTCTGAACAGCATGTAGCCATCGATAGCTGCACTCCAGTCATGGGATTGGTCCCTCCAAGTTTCAGTAATGGCAACCAGGTCATAGCTTTCTAGCAGCATGGTGGCTTCCAGCTCCTCCTGCTCATTGCCCATGCTGTGTGCACTGGTGTAGAGGCACTTCAGCTGGGCTCTTGGCCATGTCACTCTCTTAGAGGAACCTCCTTTAGTTTCTCTGAGGCCTTTCGCTGGTGCAACAGGCTGAGAGGCCTTGCTAACACACTGTCCCTCTAACCTTGGTGTGTCAGTGTGTCACTATTTATTTGCCTAGAACTCCAGTGACATTTTAGACAGCTAGGATATCCAGAATACAACACACACCCTACTGATGACTCATATCTTGAAGATGCAGCTGAAGCCCTGTGGTATTAAAAATAGCATTGTAAGAGATGAAAGAAGGTGAAAATTTGTTCTTTTTTTTAGGCTTTTTTCCTGTAACTTTCAAAATTTTTCTCTTTAAGGAAATACAATCATAGAGTACTTATTTTTGAGAGTGATCATGATTTCTGTGGCCTACAGATCCATTAGTTGGGAAAGCCATTTACCTGCAATAAGATAAAAAGCAAGTTAATCCCACTGTGTGTTTGGAAACCTGTATCTAGTTTATTTGTTACACTGGTTTAGGCTGGGATAGTCTCAGTTGTCTCCATAGTAGCTTGTATGGGGTTATGCTTTATATTTGTGATGAAAACAGTGCTGATAACACAGGGATGTTTCAGTTATTGCTGAACAGTGCTTACACAACATCAAGTTCTTTTCTGCCTACAGCAAGTAGACTGGGGTTGCACAAGGAGTTGGGAGGGGACACAACCAGGACAGCTGACCCCAATTGTCCAAAGGGATATTCCATACTATATGGTGTTATGCCTAGCAACAGAAGCTGGGTGAAGAAGGAAGAAGGTGGGGACATTCAGAGTTATGGTGTTTTTCTTCCCAAGCAACCATTAGACGTGACAAAGCCCTGCTTTCCTGGAGATGGTCAAAAACCTGCCCACTGATGGGAAGTAGTGAATGAATTCCATATTTGCTTTGCTTGTGCTTGTGGCTTTTGCTTTTCAACTGTCTTTATCACAACCAACGAGTTTTCACACTTTTACCCTTCCAATTCTTTTCCTCATGTCACCACAGGGAAGTGGGCAAGTGGCTGTGCAGTGCTTAGCTGACTACTGGATTTAAACCACAGCATCTGTTCAAAACCTGGAGAAGAGGGAATAACAAGGCTAGTGGCACTAGATTTCTTACCTCAATGGTTGTCACGAACCAATTCCTCAAACCTCTCTTAAGTACTAGATGGTCTACTTGGAGTCAAACAAGCTTGTTGGGTGGACAAAACAGATAAAGAAAAGTTCATACTGATGAAATTATTTTGTTCAACATTGTTCAGCCTAATACTGTCACCAAGGACAGCATGATAAATGTTCTAGCTTTCCATTTTTAGCTTGCCAACCTGTAAATACTCAGTGAGCATCAGCAGGCAACAGTTTAAAAACAAACGTATGTTCTTCTGGTACAGAGCTCGCACATCAAACACAGGGGATCCAACAGAGTGACTATGGCTGAAACCTGTCTAAACAACGTGTCTACCAGCAGTACCCAAAGCTGGGCACCAGATGCCTCTGTCAGCTTTGGAAACCCTTGCATCATATCACTTTTAACCTTACTACCTTCTGGAATAACTACTTAGTGTACTAAATCTCCTAAGCAAGGATTTTGCAATTCCAATCCAATATAAATGAATAAATATCTTACTGCTAAATGAATAATTTCTCATACATTAAACCAGTAAGCTAAAAAAGTTAATATAATGTATGCATTTGAATTATAATATACAAATATAAAAAAGGGAAGATAGACAACCATTGAGACCAGAGAACTGATTACATGGTTAACAAGTGGAATATTTATAGGTCATTATTCACATTAATACTAATAGTTCTTTTATTCTGCTTTCCTCCATTCTATTGTAAGGCACAATGAAGTCAGTGGCTTCATTTCCCTTCAATAACCTACCCCTTACCTCAAATTTTCCTTTGCAACCACCATTCTGCTTTCTCCTGAATAACCTTTCCTAATATAGTTTGAATTTAAAACGTAAGTGTTAAGCTGGGAAATGGATAAAAGAGGAAAGCACTACATACAAGCATGAAAGTTCACTGTGCATTAACAGTAATAATAGTACTTTGCATTTAATTCCCTTCCTGTAAGGGGATTAAAACATTTCTGATTATTAATCACTATTAAAGAGTTTATAATTACCTCTGCAAGAAGGTAATTATTAATACACCCATTCTGTAGATAATCTAAACCACAAAATAACTGTATAACTTTGCCAAAATGTCACAAAAAAGGGAGCCAAGAACCAAAAGATGAAAGGTTATGTTCCCTGTCTCCTGTTCCTGTTCTAACTCGTGTAGTAACATGCTGTTCTTAGGAAAAGAGATTCCACCTACAAGCTGCCAGGTACTAAAAAAGATGAAACTGGTATGAAAACCATGTCAGTTTAAGTATGAAAATATTACCTTACGTAGTACATAGTTAACAAAAACAAACAAACAGATGAAAAGCCAAACACCACACACACATACATTTCATACCCTTTCCTAGGCATTTCTGTTTACAATAGCTGCTACATCTACTGCAAATGGAATCAAAGAAAAAGCTTTTAAGCTAAGGATTTGTCAGTCAAAGAAGTCAATATGGTTTTTTACATGTTTTAATTAATGTAACATAATATATATCCCAACGATGTATTGATCTACATCTAACTGTAAATTCCTTTTCTGAAGTTTCCTCCTGCTAAACATTAGAAGTGTTGACTTTAACACTTTTTGTATACATATAGGTGCTACATTCATAATCTCTACTGATGCATATGCATCTCAGCACAACCTAATTCACCCCCATCTCAGGGAAACTATATGCATAAGGGGAACTTCCTTCAACCCAACAAAAAATTTGGTATTTACTTTGAACTATACTTAGTCTTTTTCTCTGTCATAACTGATACTTCAATTTATTAATTCATTGCATTCTTGAAAAAAAGATATACTGAGGACCAGAGCACAGAAGATTTTTTTGCTTCTCTTAAGATTTATTCTTATACAATTAAAAAGTGTGTATAGGGGAAAAGGCTGTTGTAAAGGGGTTTTTTTTGTTTGTGGTGATGGTGTTGTTTTCCCTGGTGATACAGGACAACATATAGACTCATTTAAGATGAAAATTAAGTTAGTGAAACCATAAAAATAAGAAGAGGGAACATAGTGTGAGGTTAAATATGCTGTATTTAGCTCCCTAAGAGGAACTGAATTTGTTAGCACCTAATGAAGCAGTCCTCCTACAGTCAGTGAGGATTGTCATTATCCAGCCAAATAAAAATAGATGTCTTTGAAGAGCTCCAGTCTGCAATGGAGTTTAGGGAAATACTCATTCATGAATGAATTCCCTGGTTATTTTATCGAAAGTATGGTGTGGCAGTAAGTTAAAAATTATTTGCAATGCATTTTGGTCTGCGAATCAGCTGACATGACACTGACACAACCTAAATAGTGATCTGAGGACACTGCCAGACAGTGACGAACAGCAAGGAAGAGCACAGACCTTCTCTAGCAGCGGGCTGTGATGTTATCTCTTAAATGGACCAAAATAAACAAAAATGAGAAGTAGGACAGCAAACTCAATGGACAATAGCTATTTCTCCAAAATGCATGGAGAGGGATGAATACAGGATTAATCATTGATTTACCAAGATACACTTTGGTCTCTGTAACCCTCCTCTTGCCTTAAAAAACAATAACTAAAATGTTCAATGCAACCTTTAACTCATTTCCACAACAGTGGTTATATTTATATAGCCAAAAATTAATTTTAAAAGCTACCTCTTTTAAATCCATAAAGGGTGCTGTGTTTTTTTGTTAACACATCTATTTATATAAAAAAGGCCTGCTATTGAGGTCTGTATGGAAAAGGCAACACTAAAATGCTTTCCAGTAGTTAGACTAATACTAAGTCAAAGTCTTCCTCACTTCCCATCAGTACTTATAAACCATTTCTTAAAACAGCATGTCTGTTTATCAGGCTGGCACATAGGACTGTAAAACCAAGGACAAACTGACATGATGTTTTGGGTGTATGGCATCTCATCAGTGTTTCATGACAATTATAACACTACATGATGCAGGGGGACACTCCAACATTTAAGACGGTTCATGTTTCTCTTCCTCCACTAGCAGGAAAACATTAGTATCTTCCTCAAATGCATAGGCTATTATGTAGCACAGAGGTCATAACTTCACTGAAGTCAGCAGAGCTGCTCTGATTTATATAAGCTGAAGTATGGTCCAAATATTCAGAGTGCACATTTGCAGGCAAATTAACTTAGAAACTTTACACCTAAGTTTACCTGTGTCTTTTTCCATTTGGTGTCTCATAGATGGGGGAGCAAAGAACAACTTCTGCAGCTCCAGTCCAATACCTTCATACCACCATCATTCTTTTCATTCCTGATTGAGAACACACCAAGCAATGAAAAAGAAAAATGAAAATTTACAGTAGGAGACAAAAGAAAAAACTCATTAATAAAATAGACTTCTGTCTACAGGAATTCTGCAGTTCTGTCCAGGTTCACATCCAGTCATGTGATGGATAACTCATTTTTCTGAGCCTTATTTTCTTCCTGTGTAATGTGGGGAATGACATTACTCTCTTTCACTTGGATGTTTTGCGCCTTAAATCCCAATTTGTCTAAGACTATTAGAGATCAGCTGAAACAAAGAACAAGTCTTATGAGAAGCAGCTGAGGGAACTGGGAGAAAAGGAGGCTGAGAGGAGACCTCACACTCTACAACTACCTGAAAGGAGGTTGTAGCAAGGTGGGTGTCTGTTCCAAAGCAACAAGTAATAGGACAAGATGAAACAGCCTCAAGCTGTGCCAGGGGAGTTTAGATTGGATTTTAGGAAAATTCTTCACTGAAAGGTTTATTAGACATTGGAACAGGATGCCCAGGGAAGTGGTTGAGTCACCATCCCTGGAGGTATACAAAAGCCATGTAGATGTGGTGCTCAGGGACATGGCTTACTGGTGGACTTTGCAGTGCTACTTTAATGGTTGGACCCAATGATCTTAAAGGTCTTTTCCAACCTTAATGATTGTATGATTCTGTGATTCTATGATTTTGTGAAAGAGTTGCACATTATCTCTATGCTAAGTAACTACCCCATCAGTACATATTGTTTTGGGACTACACAAATCACTCTGCACTTATTTATTCTCCTTATTATTGAGGCCGAATACTCTGTTAGTAAAAACACAGTGCCTACAAACCTGAAATCTGGATCCTACATGTCCAGGAAAGAGCAAAAGGACATTTTGCAGCATCCCTGGTTAGCAAGATTAATGCTGTCTTCAAAAGGTTAAGGGAAAAAATATGAATTTTTTTAGTGGAGTCTCTCATATCTCATTAGCAATATCTTATCTGATTAACACATTAGCAACATTCCTTTGTATTGCATTAGCATTCATATCATATCAGAATATATTGTTGCTAATACAATGTTACAGTCGTATTATATTAGCGACTTTCATATCAGATTACTGAGAGAGGATACTAATAAGACATTCCGATTCAATTAGAAGGTAACAGAATTCCCTTCTTTCCAAGTCACTTCCAGCTTTGCTCCTAAGTATAAGCTGATGCTATGCATCAGTGGAGTAATCCTTTTACCATCGCATAAGAACATCACCTTTCAAAATCATGTCTGTAGAAAGAAAGAATTGGAAATTGAGCCCAGTGTTCCTATCCTGCTAAACTTTGTGATCTTTCCATTTCCAGGGATGCTGAAGGGAAGAGAACACTCTCTCATTAGTTACAGGCCTGTTGCCTTAGCTGACAGATAGTGCTATTTTCTGAGGTGAATATTGTGAAGGGGAAACCAGCATTTTGCAGGATCAATCTTTTATGTGGTGTGTTACAACTAGCATAGAACTGCAGATTATTTTAGATTTCTTTTCCATTTGAAAAATCCTGTTTAGAAAACTTTTACTGAAGAATCCAACAAATCACATTCATCCAAATTTTGAGAATTTGAAAATATTTTGCCTTCATAAGTATTGATAGAGTCTCAGCATTTGTGTGCAATGTACAGCAATTTAGACTCAAACCTTCTCAGGAATGCAGTTCGAAGAGAAGGAATGTACTTTGGTAAAAAACAGATACCTAGGATTCAAGTGATGCAGGTTAGATTACTGACTGTTATTATCTTCAATTAATCCGCATGCACCACAGGCATTAATTTATTGTCAGTGAAGAGGGACTTCAGGAACTGTGTCTTTTCCATCTTTCCTCATTAGTTGGCAGTTACAATACATGATCCCAGCTCTGATACAGTAATGGTTACATGCCTGTACTGCACTCTTCCCCTTCTTACCATGGCAGTAGCAACTATGTGAGCTTCTGCTGTATCCCACCTATAAAACACAGCTACAAATGCTGACTTTCCTCCAGAGGATGCACTGTGATTTTCAGAGACTGAGGTTAGGATGACGTATTGAAATACAAGTATTTCCCAAATGTTTGTTCAACTTCAGGGACATACTTACTGCTTTTTGCTAGCTGGAACTCATGGCCATGTGAAGCCTTCCTTTGAAGGCTTTCCATCAGTGTCCATGAGTCCACGAGCATCGTCTGTGATACGTCTTAGCAGTCAATAAGAAAATACTATAAATCAAATTCATCTTTTATGTCATTTATGAAGTAGATGACTATTTACAACATCTCCCTGTCTCAAAGCAGTAATGAAATGTTAGCTATTTCAGTGTAAATATACTGCCCATGCTGATTATTAAGCTCATGAAGTGAATTACGTAGGCAGTGTATAGTAGCAAACTGAGTAGTATCTCTGCTTAGGTCTTCCCAAATTAAAGTGATATTCATTAAAAGAATTTCAGACTTATTCCTGACATAATAGAGTGTCATCATTGTTCTAATGATAAGCTCTTGTCAAAGACGTAAGTCATGACTGGAAGTTAACTGAGTTTTATCTGCTGTGAGCTGGATTATCTGCATAATGCAGTCAGGAGCAGAACGTGCATTGGATTTGATTATACAAGGATAATGCCTTTACACTCTAGTTTTTATTAACACTGGAGGTATTAAATATTAGTTCATATATACTTGGAAATTTCAAATTAACGTAAAGTTACTGTGATTGTTATCAATTATGCTGCTGTTATGTACTATTGTTCCTATTATTTCTTCTTCCAGCTTCATTGTATCTGTGGTTCTTCAGACTGTTAGCGTATTCCACACTGGACAATTGGCCAACTTTGTGCAAAAGTGACACCTTCCAGGACCATCTTCTTTCACCTCTTTTTTGCTTCTTTCCTTTAATCTGCCTGACTAATGAATTATTTTTTACATAGTGCTCAACTATTACAGAAATAGTTTATCATAATTTAAAATGTCCAGTTACCCATTGCTTCAGTCAGCTCCTTAGAGTGTGTTACTAGCCAGGTTAAATTCTCTTGACGAAAACTCAAAGTCTCTTTTTTTTATTATCTGGGTGTTCAATTACTAAAAATACAGCACAGATATCTCAAAAAAAAAAAAAGTTTAATTTATTTATACTCATCTGATTGCCAGACAAATTGCCCACAGGCAATACGCTGCAATATCCTGCATTTTCTTCAGCATTATGGGAGGAAAAAGAGGCACTAAGATTAAGTCATGGGTCTCAGTTTAGTTGCCCATACTTAAGTGTCCAAAGCCAACCTATCCAAAGATATCAGTGTTGACCTGGGACATGACACCCACACAACTGAAGCAACATTTATAGAAAAAATGCAAGGGCCTGTCAAATAGCCCTCGTTGACTATAAAGGCATCTAAGTCAAGGCTCTGCAGTTTTTCAGCTAAATATCTTTCTAGAATCTGCATTGACTAGATCTCCATTAACTATGTTGGGTGCTTAGACACTGATGTCTCCTATAGTACATTTTACTTAAATTTAGGCTTCTGTATCTGCCAAAGGATGAAATAAAATATATTTATGTATCCATTTCCTTTAGGTGAACATTGTCAATGAGAAACAGATAACCTTTTTTTTAACTCAGATACCGTAGCAATGCCCATCAACGATCACAGTACACCTGCAAAATATTGTAGAAAATCACAAAGCATCTATATCATTAAAGTTTTAACCTAAAAATAATGTAAAAGTGATATGACTTTACTTGAGAACTTGGGTATGAAGCCTGACTACTTGCAGAAGTTGCTCAGTGAAGAATAGAAAAATAACATGCTATTCCAATAAATAAACTCCATACAATACATTTTCAGTTTTGGAAGTGTTAATGTCAGCAAAACAAGAACTCATGACTGTCATAAAAGATCGCAAAATAATCACAGAGATTGCTTTGTATTTGAATGAATATTCATGAAAAAATCCATTATTTGCATATCCCTAGTAATTATATTCTTCTAAAGTTAAGTTTCCCCCAAAAGGCTTATTGGAGGGTGGAGGATAATTTCCTTACAGTATAAAATGTTATAGACTTAGGTTAGATAACTGCCCTAATTTTAGCTATCCATTGGTGGCTATAATTCCACAGAGAACTTGGTAATGAGTAAATTTGTTAATTCCTTCTACAAAACAGACTCCATTTGCATTAAGCACTGAAGTCTGAAATGCTTTTGCACCAAAAATATTATATCAATGCCATTATTTGCTACTAAAAGATGTTAACAACCAAATAAGCTAACAATAACGTCTAGAATATGCTTCAAAAGGCAAAACCAAAATGTTACTGCCTCTACCATGTGAGATTTGGAACTTTTGGGAAGCAATTCCTTAAAAACACAATAGAAAAAGAATAGCTGAGGAAAGAAAAAAACCAACAAATTCTTTTAAATTTTGAAAAAAACAGCAATGTGAAAAAAGATATGCAGTTTAGTTTCAGCTCCCTGAGAAACCATTTGTCTTTTATTTTTCATTTCACTTAACTGAAGTTCATGCTTAGTAGCAGATGCTGTTTTCAGTGTGAGGACAGAAAAAAAGAATTGTGAAAATTAATCCTCAAAAAAACAAAATAAAATAAAATTGAAAATTCATTACTTACTTGTTTGATGTAACTTCATTATAGCTTTTACTTATATGTCCACAAAGCTGTTTGCAATATGAATATTGTGTAAAATTTTGCTGGCTATTTTTAGTATTTTTTGAATGAAAATAAAGCATGAATGCCTGCAACATGTATGTTGGATATACAAGACACCAACATTTCTCACTTTTTATCAATATCAAAATTCTGAAAATACTTTGAAAAGGGAAGAGGCCAGCAAGAAATCTGTTGCTAGTATCAGAATTTCTTGCTGCAATTTTCAAAAACTCTTGTTATTAATATCATTATGCTCCATAGGAATCGCTAATGAAACTTCTACTTAACTTCAGTATATTTTCTTTTGAAATAATTCTCCTAAATACCGACTTCATATTTTCTGTTTTCAGAAACAATGAAGTTTTTGTAAATGAGCTAGGCAAACTATCAGCAGACATAACCTGCCCTGGAAGTTACGAAATGAGCATTTGGCTCATAGAGCTGGTCATTCTGAGGTCACCTCAGCTTTCTTTTTGCAAATTATCTGATCTTTATATTACTTCCTTCCCTCACTCTGTTCTTTAATAGTGAATGCCAGCTCTGTATTACCTTTGTGATCTATGCCAAGGAAAATGTTTGGTCCTGGGCTGTTAGGAAGTAGTTTGTGTCTATATTATTCCTAAAGACCAGACCTAAGAATCATCACCAAAGAGAACAATTGGTTTAGTGAGAATTGAAGACCTTCAATTCAAACCAATATTGATTTTGAAGTGACTTTTCTGTGGTGTTGATATTATTCAGGATAAAAGAATTCTAAAGCATCTAAGTATGCAGTAGGGACAACCAAGGAGCAAAATGGGTGTAGAAAGGCAAATTGGTAAAGTGGGTACAAGAATTTGTAAAACTTGTTTCTTGGGAACGTTGCAAGTTGATGATTTAATGTCATGTTTCACTATGTTCTCATGACTTCTATTCCTCCGGTTTTTAGGGACCATATTTGTTTTGTCAGTAAAATCCTTGATGCTTTGCCTTTCGAGTTCTGAAACTAAGAGTTTGGCAGTAGTTGTGAATTCATCATGTTATGCCTGATCACAGTTCTCCAAAGAAATGTAGTAACTAGTGCATTCTTAAAGTGAGAAACTTAACCTTATTTATTTATTTATATGCCCAGGGTTGTATTTTTTTTTTTTTACATTGACATTGTCTATTGGTTTTGAAGCATTTTTTCTGTGGTGTTGAAATTATTCAGGATAAAAGAATTTGAAAGCATCTAAGTTATATAAATATGTATGGAGGGATACAAGCTGTTTGTATGCACAATAGTATGGTAATAAAAGCAATCTGTAAGCTTCTTCCAATAGTGATCTCTTATAACCACCCACTGTTTAGTCATTTTGTAATAATGTGATGGATGAAAATGTTTCAAAGCTGAAATACCAAGTAGATCTGCTTGAACTGCATCTGCAGATAGCAAAATAATGCTGGAAATATACAGATAATAAAGAGTCCATTCAATAACTCTAACCACTCATACCCCAGAAAAGCAGATTATATAAGCTAGTATGAAGTTGTTGTATCCTACAGCTGGTGTTAGCTTTTTTTAATTTAGACTAGAGATCTAGACTTAATTGGTCCCTTTCCCAGTTACAAGAAAAACTGGAATTTTTTGGCACATTCTCCACTGTTAAATCCCGAGCCAGATTCTTTAGCCTTAGCTATAGACCTGGAGATGCGGGGTAAGGAGCATCTGCAAGTTGTGTCAAACTAGATACGGATTTTTTTCAGCATTGTGTAATCACTTTTCCTGAGAGGTATAAAAGGATAATGCAGAAAATGATCAAAAACTACGATTTTGATTTGGTCATGTGTTCAACCCACCTTGCATTCACTTTAAAGAGGTTTAAATAGCCCCACAGTCTGAGTGCTGTTAACTCAAGCAATCTTATCCTGGCATGGTACTTTAAGCGCCATGGAAAGAAATATAATTAATGTATGAGGCTGGAAAGAGATAGGTCTTTAGATTTCCAAAGTTACACTTCTGAATTGGGTCTAACAACTGTAATCAAAAATTTTCATTAGGTCTCTTATACTAATTAAAGGAGCTAAAGATACTGAGGAGGATTTAGAGGAAGACATTCTGTTCCCAATGAGCTTTATAAGACCTAGAAACCTAAAATGGAATTTCTCCCTCACCCTGGTGTAACTTCTGTCGTGTGAGAATACCAGAATACCAGAATTACATCAGGATAAATCAGATGTTTATAAGAAACAAATCAGTTCCTATATGATAATTTCTGACAACAAAAAACTCAACATGTTTTTACACAGTAATAATAATTTTAAAACATGTCCATGGAAAAAATCTTGAAACTGAAAAAGAACAACCCAACCAAACAAACCAAAAACCAAAACAAAACCAAAAACCCACAAAGCAGGCTCTGAAAATCAAAACTACAGAAGACTTTAAAAAAGTAGCTGACTTCATTTATATATTCAAATACACTGGGGAGGGTGTAATCAGTGCTACATATCTTTAGGGGACAACTACTGTTACCTGGTAGAATGACCTGTAGCTCAGCTTATTCACCTCAGTATCAGAAAATGCCCACATTTGCTGTAAGTGCTTTGGCCTGTGGGAGAGACAAACTTTTAGACAGAGTTTAAAGGTATAAAACAAACACTGTTTTAAGTTCTACGGTAGACAACCATGGCTAAAATGTAATTAGTAAAAATGCTAGGCAAGAGCGTTGTGTGACCAGAACTATTCAATCAGAAAGTGCTGATTGAACATATATAATCACAATCAAAGCCTTTATTTAAATAGGGGTTACAGTCCTAATAAAACACAAAGGGAAATAGGGGCAGAGGGCTTCTAGACAGGTAATGAAAGAAAAAATTAAACTCATCCAATTACATCTGGGGAAAAATCCATTACCTATAACAGTGAGAGGACAGCCCCAGGAAAATTCAGATGCAAAACTAATAATGAAGGCGCAGTGTCCTTTCAACAGATTCTAAATGAGCTCTAATTTTCTTACATCCACCATTCCCAAACTATATAAATTTCAACTAAGCAGAAAAAAAGTGACATGCTAGCACAATTGTTATTCCAAACAGGCACAGCTGCTTGCTCACCTTAATTAGACCTAATCCCAAAAGGGAACCAATCTTTCCCT
>NW_010561069.1:32591-64557 GCF_000687285.1 Phaethon lepturus | reverse complement strand
TTTCCCTATTTTCTTCGATGAGCTCACCTGATTTACCTCAACTTTTCTTTTCTAATAGGTTTTGCCCTAACCTTTCAGCTATTGTCGTTTCAGAAATTCTAATGGGAACTGAAGAGCTGCAGTTCCCTTGTGCCAAACTGTTTTATCCTTTTTTTTTTTTCTTTAAAAGTGAGTTTTTCCCAAATGTCAAAATCTTACTGAGGTGAAGAGGCATTTGGAGACATGATGGGATAGGGGGGAGAAGCTGAGAACAAAGAGGGGGAAAAAGCTGAATGTGGTGTGCGATTTTTTAAATCTTATTTTCTAAGATTCTGGGTCAAATCAAGAGCTTGCCTCCAACAGAACTTCTAGTAAAGTGTGGATTGCAGAAAAGACTAAGGCTAGCAGGATCTGACCCCTGGGTGCTGTGACAATGCGCAGTTTCACCGTGTCTGCGTCAGTGACAGTTATGGGAACAGAGTTTCAATACTCACAGAGGTAAGTATCATATAGGGATCTGATTATCTCTTATTTTTGTGGACCTCCACAGCCAGTTTAGTAATTATATCTGAAGAATGAACCTTTCTCATTAGTGCTCTAGATGAGAAAGAGCATCCAGAAGAGCAGAGCAAGGTCCTGAACCCTATCTTTCATCTTCAGTGTGTTTACTTTCCTAGCTTCATCCATTCCCAAGTTTTTCCATCAAAAGTGTCAACAGAGACACACCCGTTTTTCACAAGACTTAATACTGTGGACACATTCACAAAGAATTGCACTACAAAGACTTTTTAGAACCACAATACGATTTAGAAAAGTTTCCTTGTAACACAAATCAATCTGTTACAATTATCATCAGGATAGTTTTCAACTTGTGTTTTGTTGTTTCAAAGGAAAGCTGCACTAGTGGCTATAAACCTACTTGTAAATATATTCTCTTCTCTAGCTTCAAAATGCACTCTTAAAATGTATTTTAAAAAACATCTGCACATTTTATTACTGTTCACATTTTTTTCCACCCCTCTGAGTTCAAACTTAAATTTGCTTTGTCGAATTTTGGGCATGTGAGGTCAGCTCATTGGGAACTGAAGAAGCTAGTCATGAATAAGAAATTAAAGGACCTAAAGGTATTTCCAGGAACCAGGAAATGGTTCCTGGAAATATATACATATACTCTATGTATATACACGAGTCATCTTTTCCAAGATATCACTTCAGTCTTCCTGAATTCACATTGACTCATAGCCGTTTGATATCAGAGCAACTTCTTTGACTTAAAACCATTACTGTAATTGAGAGACGAGAAAAATAAGCATCTGAATAACCTCTCCTTCAGCTTTGAATTTATATATAAGCAAACAAATACTCCTACCTGTTCAATATACCTTCTAAAATATACTCAGTGTACCTACAAGTTCATGACAAATGAAAAAATGTTGAAGTTTTCTTTTAAAAGATTGTTATTATGTAGTTTGCAGAGCTTTTGCACAAATAGTTCATAGTAGTGAACTTCACCAACACTGAAAACTTTTTCTAATGCAAAAATGCATTCAGTTTCTGGGGAGTTTTATATACCAAGTGCTTTTCCAGATACACATTTCTTTCTGAGTGATAAAGTATAAAGGGGAAAGAAGTAAATGAACAATAGAAGGGAAAGAAAAGAAGGGAAGGGAAGGGAAGGGGGAAGGAAAGTGGGAAGGAAAGAAGGAAGAGAAAAGGGTAGGAATGGGATGGGGAGGGAAGGGGAGAACATGTTTATTTACATTTAATAAAAATTCTAACAATTAAATGGTAGAAATAGAAATACTTTTATTATTACAGAAAATAAACAAATTTGTGACTACTGTGCTCTGAGATTGTACCAATATCTGTACAAAATCCATCCTTAAGGACTGAAACCATTCCCATGACCAATTTCCAGAGTGCTCTTCAAAAACCCTGAAGGAAGAAAATTAGCTACTGTTACGTCTGTAAACAGAGAGGATCTTGAGTGCCCAATGCACAGGTAAAAATTCAGTGTATTTCTTTCTTTTTCTTGTCACGTATCTATAATTTGAAATCTGTATCTTATCTCCCACACTTTTGGTTTTTATCATTTTCAGAAATAATGTCAGAAAAACAAAATAACCAAGAGAAAAATGACTTTTTTTTTCTTCTTTCTTTTTTTTTTCCCTCTCACCTCTATGAGATATCAGGTATCTGACCCATTATGTCACTTGCTCACTATGTCTCCCTGATTCCAAAGGGACATTAAGACCACAGCCTTTGTGAGAAAGTGGCAAAAGGAAACACTCCAAAAGAGAGTCAGCAACAGCGACAAGTTCACTTGTGCATTGCAACTTTACCGAAGTACTGGCCCTACAACAGGCAAATTTGCACCTGAATATTCACATTGCATAAACTTCACATGGTCGTCTTTGATGGTCCAGGCACTTAGATTGACTGTTGTGGTATGGCCTCATTCCTTCACTTCTTTAAGTCCTCTTGTCAGTGCAGGAGCAGACCTTAAAACCTCTGTTCTCTGCAGAAGAGGAGGTGAAGCCCAACCTTTAAAAAATATCAGAGGAGTAGAGTTATATAACTAACCACTGACTTGCAAGGCAAAAAATCCTTGATAAGAAAAGGCCAAGATAAGAGGTCATGTTATACAACCTGATGAATGATACAAGAGGAATATTATCATGACTGTAATCATTCATTTACCACATGGAAAGCTGAAAACAGGGGACAGGGATAGAACGTGGGATTCACAAACGGAGTCACAAACAATGATTCCCAGGAGTTAATTCTGCAACTGAAATCACTACACCCACTTCATGAAGGTGCACCAGCTGTGCAGCCGTTACACTTTTGGTGGTCTGAAATTGTATCTCTGCTCCACTTTGCACTGCGTTGTGGACATATGTGCTCACTCCCTTCCTTCCTGGGGAATGCAATGCCACACCAGAGCTGTCCAGTGGCACACATTATCCCAGGAGATGAAGCAAAAACTATTTTTTTTTATTCTCTTTGCACATAACTGTGCTTTTCATCTCACAGGTGGTTCTGACAGACTAGCAAGCATGTTTAGGATTTGTAAATCTAGTCTTCTATTCCCCCGTCCTCATTTAGATGAGGCTTCCACATGACAGAGAGGTAGAGTCAAGCACCTGAGAATGAAGTGCCAGAGAGTGACTGAATATGAATTTCTGCTATTGGAGTTAGGACACTTAGTTGGAAGAAGGGTAAACTTGAGCTCTAGGCAATGTATGACTTCTATGTGAAATAATCTTTACAAGAGGGAAGAGAAGCCAAGAAAGTGCCATACTCACTAAACAAAGAATTGCAATTTGAGGTTTTGGAGTTTTTGTGACTCTCCTTCTTTCTCTTTTGTTGGTCCAACAAATGTTAAATCTTTTATGTTCAGAAGGATAAGAACCATGCTCTCCCCTTATTAAATGGCCATCACCACAGTAATTAAAGTGTTTTATTCAGGTGTGAGAAATGTGGGCTTGAATCCACTCCAAAGGAGGAAGGAACTGAACACAGGTCTCCTGGGAGTTATTAAAGAATAAATAAATTTCCATCTTCTCTGGCCAGCATCTGTCCAGTCTTTGAGAAGAGACAGTTTGAGAAGTTTTACTGTGTGAAAATCACACTGCTGACCACTGCCCCCACTCCCCACAATCAAACATGCATCTCCATCCATGTGCCCTGTGGTACATCACAGACTGGAAGAGAAAAACCTGTAATGATGGGAATATAGTGAAGGCTGTTTTGCTTTTAACTGAAATGGATGCTGTCTGTCTGGGGCTTCAGTGCAGTGTTCCTGGAGATGATAGTGAATACCTGAATAAAGTACCTATTGATTTAACACAGCAATTTCCTACCTAACAGAAAAAATTAGGACACCTTCTTCATGTAGGAAAGTATTTAAGCACAGGCTTCGTTTTAATTTAATTTTAAGCATGCTTAATACGTTCCTGAATCAGGTCCACGTAGGTAATTGTGTGACATAATTGCAACAGTCTACTTTAAAAGCTCTATGTAGCACCACAGAAATGTAATTCCCAGTGTCTGTTTAAGGAGGTGATCTATAGCTTAATGTTAGCATAATCGTCATTTGATGCAGCAGTTGCTAAGATTGTAACATGTCTACTGAACAGTGTTTTAAAAAAAAAAAAGATAAATAAATACATAAAATAGCATAGTGTAAATTTCTCTTAAATTACCACTCCCCTCCTCTATGCATAATGCATCAAATGTATTTAGCACCAGTGAACCGGATAACACTGTTTTAGATGACTCACTATCTTCATGTTGGAGTCACATTCCCTGGTGGAGAATAAAATGTGTTACCCTTGGGACCAGAGAGATTTGAAGAAAAAAAACATCTGGGGGAATAGCTTCACATCCATTATTTGAGATGGTTCTGTAAAATTCAAATAGCTTGTGACAAAGACATGGATTATTGTTGTTATTATTATTATTTAAGAAAATGGCCTCTAGCCAGCTTAACAAACCATCTTGCAGCTTGTGTTACTTATAACATTTTGCACTGTAAATTTCTTTTTGTTTCTAAAATATGTATGTTTTGAGGGCTTATAATTAACCTTATTCCATCATTTTTATTTTGATGCATTCATGTGCAGCTGAAATAAAAAAACCCATATTGATGCAACTAATTAAGTAAAAGTAAAATCGTATAAAGTTTCATTATAACTGTAATTGATTTGTCAACTGAGTAATATAGCTAGATATATTACTCTGTTGACAAATTAAGTTAAAATGATAATGACACTTAGCCTGATCCTTATTTTTTATTACATTCCTTCCAGATAATTTCTCATTTCTTACAAAAAAAGAATTCAACTTTTCTTCTTGGTGCCTCATAAGTCTGTAGATTAAAATTAATCTGTTAAAGTCCTTCACCATTTCTGTTTCTTTTAACTGAAGTAGAATAATTTACAGTAGTTAATTGGCTTTTGCCAAAGTTAATTTGATAGTGGTGATAGAATGCAGTCAAAATACATCTACTGTCCGTAGGTGCAATAACATTTAGATAAGTAGGTAATTAAACCACCTAGAATCTAGAGGCCTTCACAGTCTCCTTCATCAACAAGAAACTTGTCTTAGAGAATGAATGTCCCTGGCTTGGGACTAAATCTGTATGAGACATTTTCCTTCAAGAAGAAGGGTGCAGCTTTAGGGAGGCAAGAGCGAGCCGCAAAAAGGAGACCTATGACTTGATGATAAGTGGCGAGTGATGAGTGAGCAAGAGGTAAAAGGGGAACAGTTATTCAGTGTTTCTCATAATACAGGAACTTGAGGGCCAAAAAAATGAATGGTAATGTTCAAAACCTGAAAGGATACTGTGATGGGTTGACCTTGGATGGACACCAGGTGCCCACCAAACCATTCTTTCACTCCTGTTCCTCAGCAGAACAGGGGGAGAAAACAAGATTAAAAACGCATGGGTTGAGAGAAAAGAAGTTTAATGATAGAAAGCAAAGGCCATATGTGGAAACAAAGGAAAAAAAAGAAGATTTATTCCCATCAGCAGGCAATGTTCAGCCACTTCCTGGGAAGTAAGGCCTCACTGTGTAGTAGTTTCTTTGGAAGACAAATGCCTTAATAATGGATGCTTCTCCAACTCCACTTCCCCACCTTCCTCCCTCCTCCTCCCCCTGCCCCCAATTCTTCCCCTTTCTCTTAGCTTTTATTGATGAGCACAACATCATATGGTAGGGACTATCTTTTTGGCTAGTTTGGGTCAGCTGTCCAGGCTATGTCCCCTCCTAACCTCTCAGCCACCCTCAGCCTACTGGCCTTTTTCAGGTGAGGGGTTGGAAAGACAATCTTGATGCTGTTCAGGCACAATTTAAATGCTGTGATGTGAGCAGTGTTACAGGCTTCAGCCATTTTGCCTTCTTCAGTTGCAGTTCATTGCAATCGTAATAAAAGGTTAAGCATAGATTTTATTTTATCGTTTCTTAAGTGAAACATTTCTCCTCTTTTTTTTCTTTTCATTAAAAATAATATATTTCTAAATCTGTTTATCATTCTAAATATAAGTTGTCCCAAAATTTAAGACATTTTGAAAATGTTTAAGCAAGATGTTTTGATTTGGAAGCGGGGGATAACTTTTTTTTCTCTTTTTTTTTCTTTTTCTCTGTCCAAACTGAAAGCATTTTAAAAATCAGTTAAAGTTCTCTAAACGGCTTTTTTTTTTTGCATCTACACTGAAAAGAACAGTGGGTAAAAAATATTATCATCTAGGTCTCAAGTATACCAAAGTCCAAGGTCATACATCTCCTGATATTTCAGAATCCACAGAACAGAAGCTATAAACAAACTTGATTCTTCTGAAGCCAAGAAGTGTACCTTGGAGTTGAGAAATGTATAGAATACAATGCAATTGTACAATACAATTGATCCCAGACAACACAGGCACGTTATAGCCTCCAGCTATTTAGTACTGGCTCCAAAGAACAGAACTGCTCATGCCTTTAATTCTGGAGACCATTTCAATTGAAGCACCAGTGTGCTGGCCATGATGGTAACCATTACACTTACATTCAAGCATCATGCCCAGAGGGCTTGAAAGTTTTAGCCAAACCACAAATAAGGTCTTCTATAGCAATGCAATATTTCTCTGCTAAAATGTCTTCTAATCAGGTACAGTTTATTGAACAGTCAAATCCTTAAAATCATCCTCTAGGTAAAGGACGGGGAGATAAGACAACACCATATTGCTCATTGGTTTGCAATCCACACAGAGTTAATCTACTAGCAGTGCTCCTGGGCACACCATTTATTGAAATTGAGCTGAAGTCCTTCAAAATTAAAAACATTTGTTTCTATTCTTTCAGCTAAAATGCCACTGTCAGCAGATGAAGGTCAACGGTCGTGTCATGACCTTTTTAAAACATTGCAACAACTAGAGAAATTTTTAACTGCTGTTTTTACACACTTAATGTGACAAGGAAATTCAGAAGTTTGTGCTATGTGTTTTTTTTCCACAGATCGTGTTATCTACATATCATTCCCAAGACACCCAGGTCTTCAGGCTCTCCAGGGACCTTCACAGGTTAATGACACTTCATGGTGAAACTGGTCACAGGTAACTGCTCTAGGATCTGTTTTCAGGCTCACTCTTGCAGGGATTAAACTAGCACACTCTTGTCCAGCTGAGGGCAAACGCACAAAAGCAGTGGTATTCTTGCAAAGCCATAGACAAATAACACTTTCCAGGTACCTGAATCTAGAGATCACATGGTATGACTGCCTTGATATTTATTTAATCGGTTCTTTGTACACCACATCATGGATCCTCCTGTTAAATATCATTCTTACATTGTATACCTAATCATTGTTTGCTTTTTAATGGGTTAATTACTGTGTTCATACATTAAAGAGGACTCAATCTCCAGTTGTTACCAATATGACATTTTCAGTTCAAGGTGCATATTTTTGACTACAGTATTTACACGCTTCCTGGACTACACAGCGTTCAATGTACAATATCATAGATGACATTTATAGACCTTTCTTATTCTTTGGATGGACTGCAAGCATCCTGTTCATTAGTCTATTATGTAGCTGCATATCAGTCATACTTCTAATCTTTACGTTACTTCTGTTGCACAGAAACCATAAGGATTTGTGCTTCTCAGGTTTGCATAGCATTGCTTTAACATACACATAGCACTTAAATTAGTCTGCAGTGATGTGTCTCTTCTTGCCACACATGAGATACAGAAAGTGCATTTGATTCAAAAATAAGTTGCTACATCTTATTCTTTTTCCAAGGGATGTTAAAAGGAGTCGAATATAAACGATTCAGCATTTCAACATGGTGGTACAATATTTCTCCTTTTTTAGTGCAAACCACAAACTTGTCCAAGTGCTTTCGCTCCTATTTTTTTTGATACAAAAACTGAGGTACAGTGCAGATAAAACGCTATTATATTTACCATACAGACTGTGGGTCAGACTCTCACATGAACCACATTAGTGATGAAAACAAATAAATACAATTTAATTACCTGCAATCAATAGAACAAATTCTATACGTTGAATGCAAGCTGTGAAAAATAGCAAATTAAAGCTCTGTCACAGACTACAAGCATAAAAGCACAAAGATTCCATAAGTAAAATATGATTGTAAAGCAAACAAAATAACTGCAAAAACCAACCAGATCAGCTCTTCCTTTAGGAGTATTTTTTTCCTAAATTACCTAAATAACACAGCCTCATACATCCTATTTTCATAAATCATATAAGCATTTAGGATCCCAGTGGGATTTAGAATCCAAAGTATTTATGTGATAAATGTGTGTACACAGAAGTCACTTAGGTGCTTTGGAGGAGGATACTTCCAGATTTTTCTCATTTCCAGCTTAAAAAGAAGAGGGAGTAACTTATATTGTTGCAGGATTTTTCAGTGCCCAAATAGTACTTGTACTTTGGGATTTTCTGATATGAGTGTCCTTTGATAAGCCATCTTGTCACTTGGTTAATAAAAATTTTAAAGACCAAAAAGACCACCTAAACTCTTTTGGGAAAAAAAAACCCAAAACAAAACGTAGATCATCAGGCACAGGGCTGTCACAATGATTTTTCTATACAATCAACTCACAAGGACACTAGACTTTTTACTGTTCTTTGTTTCATTGATTTTTGGTTGGTTTTTTTTTCTGTTTGTCTGTTTTTGTGCATATATGTATTCCAGTTTTTTTATTTTTATTTTATGTCTTTCATGGACCATCTTTTAATTGCTTATAAGCAATGAAAGAAGGAGGGACTACAAACTGAGAAATGGTGTTAAGAAATCTTCTATGATTTTTCTTTCTAAATTGTACTATATAGCATATTTTTGCCTTTCACAAATGTTAGGAATATAAAGACTATGGTATAAGAAAAAAACCTGTTCTATCAATAGATGATATAAATGCAGTGACATTGGCCTTTTCCTGTAAAAAGAAAGAGAGTTTTACTGTTTGTGCAGTAGCTGTGGATAGCCATTCACATGTTTATAAACGGGGAATAAAAATGTCAGATTTGGGTGCATTTGGTTTTATTTGTTTCTACTCTCCCCACCAGAGCAAGCACCCACGCCTGAGAGTTACTATTTTGATGCTATATTTACAAAAGGAATTAGAAGGGGTGAAAACAAGTAACAAAGGTCTAAGGAGGTGCAAGCTGTGTTATTTCTATTTTAAAATATTTCTTCTAGCGGAGTGGTGTAGCAAGCACCATCTTAAACTTCCACTGTCAGATGCTGAGTCCGTTCCCTTTGCTGTAGATCTGGAATAGATACTTGGTGACTACAATTTTTTTCTTGCTTTACACCACTGTGCCTGAGGTCAGAACCCGGACCCTTGACATTCACCAAACCCCCTCTAGCCCAAATGTAATTTGCACCACTGGTGAATTCATTTTTCAGGCTCAGACCTTGAGTCTCCTTCCCTAAAAAGTCAACAACACAATACCAGAAAGTGTCAGTGTTAGAAAAGGTATTTTGCTGTATAATAGGGAACATAATTTCCTCCTCCAACAGATTTCCAATCTAAATAGTTTCTTATTTAGAATCCTGTGTGCAGTGGTAAGTGACGTTTCGGTACCCAGCTACAAATGAGCAATAACATTCAAATGAAAATTGGAAGCTGAAGATCTAATCATTAACAACAGATGGTTCAACTTGAATCTGATAAACAAGTTGTTGGTCCCCGTCACCCCCCCTTCTCCCTGCCCGTTTCTTTTCCTTTCACTTGCATATGTTCGTGTGTACGTAAGTTGTTTTACCACAGTCAAATCAACAGGGGGAAGAGAGCTTCCAAAACCAAAAGGTAAACCTCATGGTAAATCTGGAACACGTTCAGATGGAAGCGGAAATCACTTGAGCATCTGATGCTGAGGAGTTTGGGATTTAATTCAGGCAGTTCAGCTAGCACAGTGGCAGCTTGCTTAGGCTCTGGATTGCCTCCCGCATTGGTTCATGTCCCAGTATTCTCAATGTACAACCTGCTTCACTAAAAAATCCAAATATGAAAGACTCCGCTCCAGTCTTGGACGCTTATGTGCAGAACACAGTGAAAGGCAGCTGGAGACCTACAAGCACATCTGATCACAGAACTTGGCCCATCATGGCTGGATTTCATCCCAGTTTTACAATAGCTCCTTCTTTCTTTTTCTCTATTCACCAAAAAGAGAGTCTTGGCCTTTATGAACAATCACATGCTCAACAGAAAGGGGAGCATGGAACACAAAACTGGAATATTATCAAAAGCAATAAGTGAAGGAGACATACGGGTAAAATATGGAGGTATGCAATTGCCCCATTTAACATCCTGCTTAGTACTTGTTATTGCATAAGTTCAAAAGCTGTGCAAAGGCTGTTTGGTCAGATAAATATTATTATTTTGCTCTGTACAGAAGTAGTCTGCTCAAGCCAAATCTTAGTTAAAAGTAATTTTATTTTGAACACTCCTTAAGAACTCCAGTGGCATAATTGTCAAAATGCTGCAAGTTTAAGGAATAAGTAGCACAGAAGAGCATTGAGCAAATCGTATGGTCCCACATCTCTGGTATTACAGACCTAGAACCACACTGCTGAATGTGTTGGGTGGGATATATCCAGACAGTGATTCAAAGGGGACCACAGCAGCCCCAGTGACTTTCTCTAGACTACTGAAACGAACTTTTGAAGGAGACTCAGTAGTACAGTAGGAAGAGTAAGTGAGTCTAAATCATTAAGAGATGGGATTGGAGACTTGTGGGTCTGTAAATTCTGGGTCACAGAGAGGCTATAATATCCATCAGTTAGGGATCATAAATGCAATCATAGTCCATCTAACCAAAGGTCCATCTGCCCCATTATCATGAGCAACCATGTAGTCTCACAAACAATCATCCTGGTACAACTCAGGAAAAGGGGGGTGGAACTAGGAGTTGCTTAAAGTAATCCTGTCACCAAGAAATAAGTCTCAGACTACAGCCCTGTCTGAGATGAACTCATACAAGGAATGTATCTCTACAGCTTCTGGCAGTTACCAGTTAAAGGACTTCTTAGAACATTAGCCCAGTGTGGTGAGGAGAAATGTGGTGAAAAGTTCTGAGGTCTTTAAACTCCATGGCATTGAAGAATATTAGGTTTCTGAGATTGACAGTAGCTTTCTTTTGTTTCTAGACCAGGAAATAATTTCTTCAGAAGAAATGATGTAGTAAACACAGTTTTCCTTCCCATAGAATGGCCCCACATTCTTTTGAACATGGAAGGAATAATCACACCAAATCAAATGAGTTTTGAGGTTTGATCCAAAATATTTATGTTCCAAGTAATGAATTATTTTCAGTAGTTGCCAACCCATGACAGATTCAATCTACATGTGTAAACACCAGAACATTTCACATTCTGATACAATTTTCCTGAATTTACCATAGAGGCAAGATTTTTGTGTGTGCGCATGTTAATCCCAGTGTAAAATATCCCCAAATAAATCGATCAATCGATTAACAAATTAAGTGCTAAATAATGGATGGGACTGTGAACATTTCCTGACAAGATGCTGAGAATAAAATATGTGTCTACAATTCTTTTGTCAAATACTCAGCCAACAAAGCATTGCAGTGTTTTCTTTAGGAGTTTACATAAATGCCTGGAAAACAAATGGAAAAATGTGTTCAAACAATATTTTATCATTCATATAAGCCAAGCAGAAATGGTCATTACACTGAAAAATGAATAAAATTCCTTTTCTTTCAAATTAAATTTTAATGTAGCAGAACTTTACATGATCCCAGGAACATAAATAAATACAAGGCGACAACTAAATATTTTCCACAGCTAATTATGCCATTAATACTGAACATAGTGTAAAGTACTCATGAAATAATGTTTCTAAATACTGAAAAGAGGAAGGCAGAGCAATAGTTGTGAAAACACTGAAGTTTTCGTATCGTGAGTTTGTCTTATGCAAAAGCTGGGTTGTATTTATTTTAATTCCTGATTATTATTTTATTTTATGCTGGCATAATAATATAACTAATTTGTGGGCTGTGTGTTACCATAGTTTTGAATCCCTTCATATATGTTAAATAATTGGTGCTTAGTCATTTAAAGTTGTTTTCAGGTTGAAGTGTCAATCTCTGTGTTTGCACAACACTAAGTGTCTTCCTGTGAATAAAAGCTAACAAAAGGGCTTGTTTTCTCCTCATAATAATTCTATGAAGAGGGGACTATCATACTCATTTTGCAAAAGCAAAGTGAGGCATAAGATAGTAAACTGTCACGCCAGTCTGTGGATGTTTGTGTGGTTAAATCAGAACTTGAACTCTGCTCTCCCATGGGCCGAGCTAACAGCTTATTTTCCCCTGACCGTTTTCCCCACTTCATTTATAAGCCAATGTACCATATATCTAGAGCACGTGCACGTGTCACTCAGCCTTGCTGTGATCAACATGTTATGAAACAACAGTCTAGTTTGGAGTGTTTAAGGCTGTTAGGATAAAGATTTTGCATGGCTGCTCCGCTTCCCAGTGGAGTTGTGTTTTCCTAGATTTGCTTTAATGCAAGGGCTTTTTGCAAACAGCAGAGACACTGGAGAGGTTTGCAAAAATGTAAGCCCTTTAGCAGTTCCTTGGGAAGCAAAGAAGGATCCCTTGCTAACCAGCCTGACTGTAACTGTTCAGCTGAACAATCCTGTCACTCCTATGGCTGCTTTTAACGTTTGATGGCTGGTCATGTATGGCATGCCTCATCGTACCGTCTCTGGAGGCAGTGCGTTGGGAAATCCGAAAAGATGCTACTCTGCTGGAAGGATACTGTTGCTGATTTAAAGGTGAGGCTGTGTTTCTAGGTTCTTATTTTACACCTCAGGATTATTAAATTGCTGGTTACAATTGAAACCTAGAATAAAAGAAAATAAAAAAATGTATAAGTTTCTGCCACGGAAGTCTCAAAGGGCTGCTGTATTTTGTGAGTGACCTGTGATCCATATCTACAAATGTGGAACAAAACCCCATTATATAAAAGACAAAACAGGTTATTATTTCCCCACATCCGTGCACATAATTCCACTTGTTCAATGGCCAGATTGAAATCTTGCTGCATTCACCAGGGACTCTCCCACATATTTTAAGACCAAAATATCTTAAATTTTTCACTCAAATTTCAATTTTTTTTTTTCACAAAATAGAAAGACCATCCCAACAATCTATAGCAAAGGGAGTCCCACATCTGTTAAAATGAGTGGAGTTAACAACCCCAGTGCTTTGCTAACATAGTTAACGACCTATGGCCAGAAAACCAAGGGAGCAGAGAAAGAACAAAAGACGACTATGGATATCTGCTAGTTCTGAGTTTCTGCCAGCTCTCTGGGACACTTCTGAGAAGGTTTGAAGACAAACTGAAAGAAAAGGTGTGTAGCACCCATCCTTGTTTCAGGACATCAAGAAAAATTATGTTGATTTAGAATGTCATTAAAATCAGTGTGTTCCTATAGGAATTTCTTTATCTATATTTGAGTTTGGTTTTGTGCAAAATCGAACAACACAGATTAACAGAAGCCAGTAAACCTGGTGACAGAAGCAGGTACCTATTGAAGCTGATGGCTCTTGGTTTAGGGCTATATTATTAGTGATTTATACCACTTCCACGCTTTCATTTTTTCCATACCACCACTTCCCATGCTTTCTCTGTACTCTTTAACTGGTGTGGGAATGAAGGAGGAAAAAACAGCCCAGGAAAGAAAGAAACATTTTGTTTTAGCCTTTGACAGTGAAAGCAATGATTTGTAGCCATGGGCTCAAAAGCACACAGATAATAGCTCAGCCATTTAGACTAATCTGAAGTTAGACATTTCATACAAAATGTTCCACCCCTTTGTAATTGATGCTCCTGAATTTCAAATTCTTTCCTTTATTGAATAATGAAAAATCTGGTCTTCAGCTAACCTTGGTAAAAAATTTCTTTTTGAAAGCAATAAATACCTAGTTAAGTTCTAAAATGTTAATAGCTGTGCAAATAGTTACTGCTGTCTAAATGAGTGACCATTTAATGAATCACTTCCACCAAAAAGGTCAGTGTAGCAAGTCCCATGTGCATCATGTTATTACAACTTACCAGCAAATGACCACATTAATATTAACTGACAGATTGCAGACCTTTATGTTTATGTACAGTGGGTTTCTGGAAAGTGCACTTCTGGGAGGTGTTAGAAAACTTTCTGCCAGCATTTCATCCTATAAATTGTGCCATTTTCAGGTCATTACTTGTTCAACGTGTGAACATCTAGTTACAGAGCTTTCTGAACGAGAAGTATGTTAATGAATAAAGCACACTTGACCTTTCACCTTCAAAATTTTGTCTCAAAATAAGCTAGTGTTCTTAATTCCTCTCGTTTCAGGGGTCTGGGACATGTCACAGATAGGTGTTCCTATCAGGCAACACCAAGAGAGCTCTGAAATAGCTAATGGTGTGCACTAAGGTCAGAGACCATTTAAGACAGAGGCAACAGCAAACTTTCATGCCCCTGATGATGCTGATGCTTGTAGTCTCTGTGATAAGGGTGATTGCATTAAGGTGAATTTCTGATTAAGCATAATGTATTAAACTTGTACCAGGGACCTGTCATGTCCCCATGAGAAGGAATTTCCACACTGAGGGCAGACATTCCGACATGTTCACCTTCCAGAATGACACTGTGAGCTGCATTTTCCAAGTCAGCTATGGAATATTGAACCCTTCTTACTAATATTGAGCCACTTAAACAAAAGCCTTGTCTATCCTAACAGGGGCAGGATTAAGGATGTGCTAAGCAAGGACCAGGGCACAGGCTTGAGCTCTGTCCTGCAGAGTAGGAGGCAGGAGTGCCCTTGACTTTGCAGACTGTAGGAGTCTGAGCACTGCTCCTACTCCTACCCTACCATGTGGCCATGAGCATGCCACAGCAACACTGTTCATCAAAAAGAAGAAGTGAAGATAAATTCATCTCTCTCGACATGGGAAGATTCCTTCTCACCCAAGGTCTCTTCATCTGATCTCTCCTTCAGTCTTTTCATTTTGTCTACTCTAACCAACCAACCTACTTAGAGCTCTTGTCCTTCAGACCTGTAAGAGACCCAAGTTCAGGACAGGAAAATCAGGCTTACATACACCCTGGTTCAATGCTCTTGAAGATCTTTGAGAAAGGTAATTCACTCCTGATCACTGATGAGCCATTTGTGACAAACCTCCTCAGAAATATACTGAATATCACAAAGATGCTGGAAAAATGATTGGGAAGTTAAGTCCTTGCAGTCTTTTAAAGAAAAGTCCACCCCTGCAGAGAGTGTAGAGAGGAAAAATGCTATTAAAAAATCCCTACTTGCTAGTGTCCTTTTAAATTATGTAAAGCCAATTTCTTGTAATATTGTCACTGAACAAATAATCAGTTGGTTGAGGAAGATTTGTGGCTGTAATTATTTATTCATTTTAATGTTTGTTATTAAGCCTTCCTCTTGCTGTTTGCACCCATTATATGATGAAAGATCAATACAAAGAAGATGAGGAAGTGCAGAAATGACAGTAATTATCAGGGAGTGCGGAGGAGGAGAGTGGCCCTGGTACAAATGGCTGTGAGACCTACGGCCAGTGCTTTAGTCTTTTGCTGATATTACCCTTTCTTTTACAGCGAGGGGGCCAGAGTTTGTTGCTCTTTTTTTTTTTTTTTTTTTTTTTAATCAGGATAGTGGAGTGAACACTTGAGATGAATTTTATCATGTTTTTCTTATCCACTCTGTAGCTGGGATTGAAGAGAAACAGTGGTGCCAAGTGGATAGAAGGAGCCTGCAGTTGAGAAACAAGGTTTTTTTTTTTTCCCCCAGTTTAGCAACTGGCTTGCTATGTAACTTATTTCACATCCTTCTCCTTTTATTTCTACAGGTGTAAAACAGCAAGACTCACTCTTACCTTCTTCTTTAGTGTTTCGTAACCTAAAGACAAAAAGTAATGTATCTTTACTATAATCATGGGTATGTATTTACATCTACATATTTCCTTGTTCATTAATGTATACATATGCATATATAAATGTATATATAAAAATACAATTATTTTATACCTTAGATTAAGTTGTGTCACTACTATCCAGGATTAACAGACATAAAAATCCTGGAGATGTATTACCATTATTTGGAAAGCCATGTCCACCAGAATGGATGTGGCAACCCAGACAGAGCTCCCATGAAAACGTACAACCATCCACGTCTCGGGCTGCAGAGAATGCCAGAGCCTCTCACTGGTACTGGATGGTGGTAGTGAGAACAGGTGTATGAGGTGTCACCAGGTGGACGATCTGCTCAGCCTGATTGCAGAACTACAAGAGGAAGTAGAAAGGTTAAAAGGAGTATCAGGGAGTCTGAGAAAGAGATGGACTTGAGGAACCATGCTCTGAGCTCCCTGAGACAGAAACAGGAACACCCACCTGGGTGGGCAAGGGGGTCCTATATCCTCCACCCACCAGGCTGAAGTCAATAGCTTAAAGGAAAGGAATGAATGAAGGCAAGTTCATGTTTTGGGTGGTAGGCGAACCCTCTCTTTGCCCATCTTACCTTCCCAGATGCCTCTGTACAACAGGTATGAGTCTCTGGATGTGGAAGGACAGGCCATGGATCATATGGACGACGATCCACCTACAGCACATGTGCTGCTAAGGTCAGAAAGGCCTACCACCCATATCATGACCACCTCCATGCCGAAGAAGAGAGGGGTTATAGATGTAGGTGACTCCTCACTGAGGGGAACAGAAGGTCCAATATGCCAGACAGACTCTCCTCTTAGGGAAGTCTTCTGCCTCCCTGGGGCCTGGGTTAAGGGCATAACTGGGAGACTTCCTAGCCTGGTGTGGTCCTTGGACAATTACCCACCATGCTTTTGCATGTGGGTGGTGATTAAGCTGCAACACATAGTCCAAGGGTGATCAAAAGAGACTTCGGGACCTTGGGACAGTTGCTTAGGGAATCTGGTGCACAGGTTATTTTTTCCTTTCTACTCCCAGTTGTGCACAGCGACACTGGATGAAACAAATGGGCCTGGTCTATTAACACATGACTCCGTGACTGATATCACCACCACAATTTGGGGTTTATTGATAATGAGATGGCCTACACAGCACCTGCCTTGCTGATGTCAGATGAGATTCACCTTTCTCAAAGGGGGAAGAGGGTCTTTGCTTGCAAGCTACAGGGCTTATTGAAAGGGCTTTAAACAAGACTCGAAGGGGGAGGGGGATAATATCAGGCTTGCCTGTGACAACCTGTCAGATGACACACCAAGGTTAGGGGGATGGGCTGCTAGCGAGGGCCCTCAGCCTGTTGCTCTGAGACGTGCTGGCTACACTGTAGCACACTTGAAGTCTTAACGGAGATGGCCAGGGGCTCCTGAGATAATAGTAGCCAACAGGGAAACACCATTGAAACACCTCAAAGGAACTAAGGGGTGTTCCTCTAAGAGGCTGACATGGCCAACGACCCAGCTGAAATGCCTCTACACCAACGCACACAGCTTGGACAACTAATGGGAGGAGCTGGAAGCCACCGTGCTGCTAGAAAGCTATTACCTGGTCGCCATTACTGAAATTTGGTGGGACGAATCCCACAACTGGAGTGTGACTATCGATGGCTGCATGCTGTTCAGAAGGGACAGGCCAGGAAGGAGGGGCAGAGGCATTATGCTCTACATCAAGAAATGGATAGAGTGTGAAGAGCTGTCTCTGAAGAATAGCCAAGAGCAAGGTGAAAGCTTATGGGTAAGAATCAGGGACCGAGGCAACAATGGCAAACTTGTGGTTGGTGTCTACTACAGGCCGCCTGACCAAGGGGAGTCTACTGATGGAGCCTTCCTACTCGAGTTACAGGAGGCATTGCACCCACAGGCTCTCATCCTGCTGGGGGACTTCAACCACCCCAACATCTGCTGGAAAAATAGCACAGCGAGCTGTAGGCAATCCAGGAGACTCCTGGAGTGCATGGAGGACAAATTCCTGTGCCAGGTAACAGACATCCCTACCAGAGGGGATGCCATACTAGATGTGCTGGTCACCAATGCAAGTGAGCTAATTGGTGACATCAAGATTGGAGGCAGCCTGGCCTGCAGTGATCACATGTTGGTGGAGTTCACAGTTCCTGAGGGAACTGAGTCAGGAAAAGAGTAAAGTCAGGACCCCGAATTTTAGGAAAGCAAAATTCCAGCTCTTCAGGGAGTTAGTCAATAAGACACCCTGGGAAAATGCCCAGAGTGCCAAACAGAGCTGGCAGATCTTTAAGGACACTTTCCAGAGAGCTCAAGAGCTCTCAATCCCCGTGTGTAAGAAATCAGGAAAGGAAAGCAAGGGACCAGCATGGCTGAGTGGAGACCTGAGGGCAAACTAAGGGACAAGTAGGAAATGCACAGGCAGTGGATGCAGGGACAGGGATCCTGGAAAGAGTACAGGGATGCTGCCCCGTTGTAGGGAGGAGGTCATGAGGGCCAAGGCACATCTGGAGCTGAATTCAGCAGGGGGTACAAAAAATAATGAGAAGGGCTTCTACAGGTATGTTAGTCATAAACGAAGTTCAAAAAAAGCGTACCCCTCTTGATGAGTAAGACTGGCAGACTGGTAACAAAGGATGAGGAGAAGGCTGAGGTACTGAATGGTTTCTTTGCCTCAGTCTTCACTGACAATGCCTCTTCTAACACACCTCAAGGGTATGGCCTGCGAGACAGGGACTGGAGGAGCAAAGTCCCTCCCACTGTAACAGAAGATCAAGTTCAAGACCAGCTGAGGAAGCTGAACATGCACAGGTCTATGGGACATGATGACATGCATTCTGGAATCCTGAGGGAACTGAGGTAGGTGCCATGCCCCTCTCCATGACATTGGAAAAGTCCTGGCAGTCAGGTGAAGTCCCTGGAGACTGGAGAAAGGGAAACATTGCACCCATTTTTAAAAAGGGTAGCAAGGAGGACCCTGGGAACTGCCGACCCATCAGACTCCCCTCTGTGCCTGGAAAGATCATGGAACAGATCCTTCCAGAAGCTATGCTAAGGCACACGGAGGACAGGGAGGTGATTTGAGACAGCCAGCATGGCTTCACCAAGGGCAAGTCCTGCCTGACCAACCTAGTGGTCTTCTATGATGGAGTGACCACATCAATGGACAAAGGAATAGCTACAGTTGTCGTCTATCTGGACCTGTGTAAGGCCTTCAACACGGTCCCCCACAACATCCTACTCTCTCAACTGGAGAGATGGTGGACTGCTGGGTGGATGAAGAATTGGTTGGATGGTTGCATCAAGAGTTTAGTGGTCAATAGCTCAATGTCCAGATGGAAATCAGTGACAAGCAGTGTCCCTCAGGGGTCCATCTTGGGACTGGTACTGTATAACATCTTCATATGACAAAAACATTGGGATTGAGTCCACCCTCAGCAAATTTGTAGACAACACCAAGCTGAGTGGTGGGGTTGATGCTCCTGAGGGACGGGATGCCATCCAGAGGGACCTGGACAAGCTTGGGGAATGGGCCTGTGTGAACCTCATGAGTTTCAACAAGACCAAGTGCAGGGTCCTGCACCTGGTTCGGGGCAACCCCTGGCATCAGTACAGGGTGAGGGATGAAGGGATTGAGAGCAACCTGATCTGTTGAAGATGTTCCTGGTCATCATGGGATTGGGGGTGGGAGGTTGGATTAGATGACCTTTAAAGGTCCCTCCAACCCAAACTATTCTATGATTCTGTTATTCTATGATTCTATGATTTACATTTATGCATCTGTGGAGATGTAAAATATATTCCAACTCTTGCTTCCAGGATTACATGAGATCTGTTAAATGTGCTTTTTCTCCAGCAAAAGTTTTTTTTTCCTAACTGACACAATAGCTGGTACTTGGTAGTTAGTCTGGGATAATACCACCTGGTATTAGGATTCCCATTTTGATATTTTAATTGGGAATGAGTGTATTTCATGTATAACACCAAAATGATGTGTCACAGGCTGCAATGCAATAGACTGCTCAGAGAATCTTAAATGGACAGCACAAATATTCAGCTGTGAGCACTCATGTATCATAACAAATCTGTTGAGTGCAAGGGCTATCCAAGTGGGAGAAAGCTTGAAAGTAGGTCTATGTTCAAGATTTCATATAGATTTCACGGGTGTCTGTCTTAAATGCTTGCAAAATCCATCATATAGCTTCAGGCCAGCCCTGAAACTTGCCTTTAGTGAAAATCTCCCACACCCTAGATACTGGAATATACAGATGACAGATAACGATGGTAAATATCTCTGAGTCACTTTCTGTTAATGCAGGGCCAGTAACTGTATTAAAATGACAAAAATAATAATGCCTTTGAAATCATCCTCTCTCATGCTGCATGCCTGCAAAACTTTTGCTTGAGCTGCCTTCTTTTCTAACTGTTTTTCATTTGGCTTCCTGCCATGGTCGAGGAAAAAAGTAGTTCACAAAATGACACAGTTTCATTACTTGGTTGGTTTGTTTGTTTGGTTGGTAAGACTTTACAACGAATGTTTAATAATAACAAAAAATATCCTTAATTGCAGTATACCCGTAAAAGTTTTCCTGCTCATCCAAATTCTGATCTGAATTTGGATTATCTGAATTTGAACTCTGATCCCTTCAGTATCACTTATTTCAGCCATTCACTTCCTCGAGTTATTAACTTACAAGAATGCTGAATTTCACAGTGAGAAGAAAGACACTTTTAATAACATAAATTACTTATGATATCATTTGCACTGTGTTCAGCATGATATTTTTGCTGCCTCTTAAAGCAGTTAGTGAGACTGAAAGTGCCTACAAATGTACATCTGGAGCAGCAGTTTTCTGTCTAGTCTGGACAATTGTGTACCATAGAGCAAGGCAGCAATTTATGCCTATAGTTGTACACCTAATACTTAGCTATATTGTTTCATTCTTGTGAGCTGTCCTATTTGACTTACATAGGAATATCTGACACATGAGTGTTTACAACATTAAGGCTTTAACAACAGTAACAGAAACCTTGAATATTTTCAGAATAGATAAATCCATCTCGTTTTCTTTACTAAATGTTGTCTGGCAAGCAGATTTATAGAATTTAGCAGCATAAGACGTAAAATTGTTGGAAGCAAATCTGAAGCTCTGCAGATCACTCACAGAATTAAGTGCATTTCAACATGTAGATAGTTGTCAGAAGTGGCCCATAAATCTCATTCAAGTAGAAATATTGCATGATTATTTTCTCCTTGCATACATATTTGAATAAAATAGAAAAGAGGTCTGCCTTTTTAAAAGTTTATGTTAAATTTTAGGTTTTTTCTTACTTCACAGAATTGAGTTCCTGTTACAAACACAGACTTTGTAAGAAATACATTTCTTGGCAAAGATAAGAGCCACAGAGAAGAGCAAGGCATTGTTCTTCATTTTACTATGCGCTTTCCCTTGAAACTTACTGACTGCTTAAATCATCTGAGCTACACAGAAACCTTTAGCAATAAAATAAAAACTGTATTAAGCACTAAATTTTATACATAACTGGTATTTCTCATTGACGGAGTGTTTATGGAAGTTGTGAACTTCAGAGTCCGATTTATATTAAGGCAGTCTTAATCTGAGGGCATATGAATTGACCTAGTTGGAAATGGTGCAAATAAAATTAAGAAATTTATTTTTTTTTTCCCATTTGCTGTTTTCCATACTCTTGGCAAGGGATGAATAGAAAGCTGAATACAGAAGTTTAGTCTCTCCATTAAGTAGAAACTTCCTGCTGGGATTTGAGTAAAAGACTGGCATAGAAATAGGTAACCATTTAGCTTCTGGGCTGCTTGGCCTCTGTAGCTCAAAAGAGTCACAGGGCCAGAGGTTATGTATTATTCATTTTTCAATTGGACTCAGCGGAGAAATTTGAGAGTTTACTACATAAATATGTTAAATTTAAGTACATCATGCATTTCCATAAAATTCACTGAGGCCCAGATTCATCATTTCCTCCCAGTTCAACAAACCACTTTAAAATATGCTTAAATTGACTTCAGTGGAGCTTTGAGCACTTACTGAAAGTTCAGTGTGTCCTTAAACGATTTGGAGAATGAGGCCATCTGCATATGCGTAAGTGTTTTGCTGAATGTGTCTAAGTATCCAATCCACGGGCCCCATGAAATCCATGAGTTTTCTCCATTGATGGCCTTCAGATTTGGTCTTAACAGTTGGATATTACCAGTTCATTATCAGTTCAGAGCTCTCATGTTGCTTCCTTGAAAGGAGATGACATTCAGCTTTTCACGGCAATGCCCTGTTTTGCATTAGAAAGCCCTGGATAGCATTCTAAGATTTCTTACTTAATGGTGTCTGCGGGGCTTCTTGTGATTATGATTTTAAAATGCACTGCTCAAAAGTGTCAATTAACACAACCGGAATAATAATTCTTATTGCAACATACTGAAACATATGTGCTGTCTGGACAATAGCCTATAGTAACAGAATGTCATATAACAATGTTATATACATTGGGTTTTTATGCAAGGTAGGGAACATCACGCGACCTGTTGCACACTCAGTGATACATTTGCAACCAAAGGGACTTGTCATAGAGCTATTTATTACCAAGATGATTGCAGATATTAGAGTCTAAATTTAAGAACTTAACGAATAAACCTGGTTCTCTGTCAGACGCTCTCTTTGTACAGTCAGGGGAGATGAGGGAAGTCTATGCTTTAGACAATTCCCTGACACATATGTTAGAGTTACATGGGGACTATGGAATTATGTTCTATAATCCTGATTTTGAAGGCAATTTCATTCTTACTTATCTCAGCACCTTCTGCTTTTAATGACCTTTTCTGTTTTCCTGCTTACTGATAGGACTGTTCATACTACCCAAAATGAGAAGATATTTAAATTCTGAGACACATCCTTTTCTACAACATTATGAAGTAAATTATGCACAGGATCAATTCTTTCTTTCTCAATGCCTCAGAAAGACATTTCAAAAAAATCCTGTTATTTTATTATGACACACTGATGTGGTAGTTATTAATAAATCTCTAAATCACTCCTCATCATTTATCCGGAAAGGGCACAATTTTAGATTCCATTGAAAAAGTTAGCAGTGTGGGATATCAACAAAGTATTTGCTAAATGAAAAGACAACTGGTTAACAAATAAAAGAATATAAACTGAGCCCATTTAAACAACATGTATTCAGCTAAAAGAAGAGAAAGCTGTCAAATTTTGCAGCAATGCACATTCAAGCCACAGGTACAAAAAAGGAAAAGCAGAATCTGAAGGGGGCAGTGGTATCATGCCAGTCACAAAAATAACAAACAAAGACAGACCACCCAGTGCTCCAATGCAGTGCATCCCTACAAAAGGGGAAGGCTATTTTTACAGAAAGAGGGCAGGCACTTCATTGGGAAGACCAGTTGTGGCATATTGTACAGAATTATAGTATCCACATTGTGCACTTAGTCTTAAGTGGAGAGAAGACTCACAAAAAATGATCTAAGGATTGGAAGAAATGCCTTAAAATAGAAAATGTAAATGTAAAGAGGAGAAGATACCGGAAATCTTTAAGTTTGTTTCATTAAACAGAGAAAGGTAACAAAGGCAACAACTGCACACTAACATCAGATAAATTCAAAGGAGAAATCAGGCTCACAATTTTAACAAACCTAGATAATCAAATTTTGGAACAAACTGTCAAAGGAGATGGTAGTGTTTCTTGGTGGGTTTAATCCAGCACTACAGACTTTTTTAGACAATGTTTGATGTAATGTAGGTTGCTAGACTAAACATAGGAACAACTAGATAAAAAAACAAGGAACTTATTAATGCAGGATATGGAACTAGAAAATGGAATTATTCCATTGGGATCAAATTTTTATATTATTTTATGGTTACCAAATGATCAGAGGTTTTGAGAACATTTTTTATAATGAGAAGCTAGAGAGGTTCAATTTATTTACTTTATCAAAGAAAAATGTAAGAGTTGACTTGATTGCAGTCTGTAAATAAAAGAGTAAAAAAAAAAACCAACCAACCATGATTAGGTTGTTAGAAACTGAAGCGTCAAAGTTTAGGATGGAAACATGGATGGAAGGACAGAAAGGGAGTTATGGATGACTGTTCAAATGCCTGGTTGAGCAGTGTGCTAGAGTCTGCATTGCTTGAACTCTTTATGCAAAGAAGTGGATGTCCTTCTAAAAGCTGTAACACAAAAATTGCCTCAGCCAATGGCTCACAAGGAATCAGATGATGTTGTTGAATGTGTCCCTTTTGACATTAAAGTAAGAGAATCTTACTACACCTCTGTAAAAACCACACAAACAAAGTAAAGCACAATCCAGCCGTCTTTTTATTGTTATTGTCAAAAAGGTTTACAAAGTAGCAACCTTCTGTCACAGTGAGGAACACATTGATATATATTTCCATATTTAATCTAAAATAGCTGTTTTAATCACACCATTTTTACAATGCTACATTAGAATACAATTAAAGAGCTATTAGCACAGTTTACCAGGTGAAGAATCGCAATACCACACTACTATCTTTGCTTTTCTATATCAATAAGCTTTCTAGCTTTTGAGACCAGTTTCTGTTTGTCCTGGTTTCAGCTGAGATAGAGTCAATTTTCTTCACAGAAGCTAGTGTGAGGCTATGATTTGGATGAGAAAATGTTGATAATGTGCTGATGTTTTGGGTTGTTGCTCAGCAGTCAAGGACAGTCCAGCTTCTCGTGCTGGGCTGCCAGGAGAAGGCTGGGGGTGCACGGGGAGCAGGGGCACATCCAGGACAGCTGACCCCGGCTGGGCAAAGAGATATTCCATACCATAGAACGTCATGCTTAGTATATAAAACTGGGGTGAAGACGATGGAAGGGGTGGGAGGATGTCTGGAATTATGGTGTCTGTCTTCCCAAGCAACTGTTACGCGTGACGCAGCCCGGCTTCCCTGGAGATGGCTGAACCCCCGCCTGCCCATGGGGAGTGGTGAACGAACTCCCTGTTTTGCTCTCCTTGCGTGCACAGCTTTTGCTTTACCTATTGAACTGTCTTTATCTCAACCAGTGAGTTTTCTCACTTTTACTCTCCCGATCCTCTCCCCCATCCTGCCATGGGGGTGTGAGTGTGCGGCTGCGTAGTGCTTACTTGATGGCTGGCGTTAAACCATGACCCTATTTTTAGTCTATTGCTTCAGTAAAGAAATTACAGTCACTAGTGTTATGTCATTAACTTTACCCCAAAGGGTTCTTGGTAGTTTCCAGATAAGTATAATTTTCTGTTGTTGATTTTTTGGATATATACATAAAGTACAATCCTCATAAGCTCCTGTGCCACATGGAAATATGGCAGGATCATTCCTGGTCTTTATGCTATAATTATTTCAAGTGCTTAGAGCAATAATGTAAATGTCAGATGGTGTAAACTGAACAGGTTCAAACTCACTTCATTGTCAGCAACCTGAATGCATGTTTCAGAGCAGAATCTTGGTTTACAAGCTCTGAGTCCCCTTTAGATTATGCAACAATATATATTGTCTTCAGGATCTGTGCTGGAATTTAAGCCAGATTTATCCAAGGTAGATTATTTGGGCTAATCATAGCACATCCACCTGTGATGATTAAACTCAAATATAATCCAGCTTCAACTCAATGTTTCTTACCTTAGAAAATAAGAGGCTCGGTCCAGTGTCAAAGACCTTAAAGAGACAACTGGGAAGCTTAGGAGTTTACTAATACAAACTCCTAAATTAGATGACTGAAATTTAGCAGAAAGGATACTGTTTCCTCTTTCCTACCAACGCAAGTCACTTCCAATCTTCTGTGACAAGTTGAAGCATTCACTTTTTCTAGATTTTAATGGGTGTGTTAAAAAAAATGAGGGAAAGTAACCAATCTCTATGGTCCTAGTTCATTTGAACCAGTGTACATTCTTAGTCTGGGACCAATGGTAAAATTTCCCGTGCCCTACTAGTCAATGGTCAAAAATGATAAATGAATTATCACAGATATGACCAGATTTTTTCTGCTTGTTGGCTTATTTTACATTGCTAGTTTTCTGTTCCTATTAGCAATGTGGAACTGAGGAACACTAATGTAAAGTTGTTTCTCCATCAGTTCACAGCACTGTTACTTTTAATACCATTTCCCTAATGTTTATGCACTAGAAGACATAGTATCTTTTCACAGGTTAACATCAATTAGTTTAATGCATACTAGGTGCCTTGATTTTTCTTGCTCATTTGTGACATCACCTATAATTTTCTCAGATATTTTGATATTTGGAAATATCAAGGAAAAAATTTAGCAGTTAGATTTAGATGTCAGTTCCTATGGAACTCAAAAAAAAAAAAAAAAAGCCAATTACTCTGATTTTCATTCACTTAACAAGAAAAAGAAAAAAGCAAAGGAAAACCAAAACTCAGTTCACATTCACACCACGTGTACTTGGAAAATTAGATCCTATACTGGGAGCCAATTTTCATGATTATGGTATCTTCTATGTTCTTGGCCTTCTGATACCATAATCTTTCTCACTCTAAATAAACATGAAGAGGGGAGGAACAGGAAAGTAAGTTCAGGTAAGATTACCAGAGACTTCCAGCACAGCTTTGAAAAACTGACTTTGTTGATTTAAACACAGTACAATAAATCAGATTCCATGACCCTCTTGGGGTCAACTTTTACACTTGGAGAAAGTGAAATAAAGTAAAAAACCTGAAGATAAAAACCAGTTATTGAAAGCACTTTTCCCTCCCAAACTCTCTTGAGAACATTTGAGCTCATAAGCTCTTTTGAGGCTTGTTTTGTATGCATTTTAAAAGTTTTTTTTTTTTCCCCACCACATTTCTCCACTATAAGCTACCTATCCACTGACAACCTACCTCCTTTCTTTTTCACTTGTTTCTTGATATGTGAAAGAACTTGGCCATAGAAAAGTCAGAGACCTTCCTCTATTCTTATATATCGTTCGTGCTTATTTTCTGCATATGTATTCACAAATGTGTACATATGTGTATATAATAACAGACAATAAAAATATACATTTAGCAATAAGCTGCTCCAAGAAAGACAGACTCAGAAAAACTCTATAATTCCCACAGGAGTTTTTAAATATTCATGCAGTAATCCATCACCTTTCACTTGTTCTTTATGGCCACTCCGATAATCAAGGAATTGATGTTCCAGAAGAACCCGGGATATAACTTTACTGATCTTCCCTCCTCTAGAAGGTAGTACTAACTCTGTCTTAGCTAAATAGCCTGTGTGGTAGGTGGTATCAATTCTTGTTAAAGAAGGTCTCTACTTGATGTTTCCCTCATGACTTCCCCATCAGACTGTCTCCTCACTCCTGAGGCAGATGGTATACAGGGTTACAGCTGGATTAAGAACAGAGTGATATTACGCTTGTGCACACACCACACCACTTGGTCTAACACACAGCATGTAGCTAGACTTGGCAGGATGCAGCAATTAAATAATATGGCCCCGAAGCAAACGTTCTTTCAAGCCCAGTTCAATTCCACTCTTGAGCAGCAATAGTAGATGCGGCTTATATAACCAAAATGACATACATAATGAAACCAGCCATATTTCTAAATTGTTCTTAGGTCTAAAGGAGAATGTTGATATATAAGGTCATGCAACATGCCATTGCCATTAGAAGATAGAAATGTTCTAAACGTTTGTACAAATTTCAGTTAATGTAAGATCTTCACATATGTTTAAAGCAAAGAAACAAAACTCTGAAACAAAAATAATAATGATTCAGAGATAACTCAGTGCACACCTTAAATATGTGTATATCTGTGCTTCTAAACTGCCTAGTTGTCCTCTTATATTTATTATAGAAATTAAAATGCTACTGCTGTTACAATTCATCTCTCCATTTCCAAGTCTAGGCAGAGACGGGATGTAAAAATATAAAATATCTCATAAGAAAAAAATGTCCTTTGAATACTGCCTAAATTAGGACATCTACAAATCTTGCAAGAACTTTAACTTGCAAAGTGATTCTGGCAGCCTTCAAGGAACTAACAGATTTAGAATCATTAAACTTGAAACCATTGGTGAACTAGGTCTGACACAGGCATGAGATGCATCTGAACAGTTTCACTGTTCTTAGTTGCAATGAACAGGATGAAAGAACTGCAAAGAAAAGGATTATTTCACAAGGTCAATGGTCAAATGCCAATCAGCTCAACCAGTTTCTGTCTTGGCTTTATGATTTTAATAGTAGGAAAAGTAGGCAGATGGTGTAAAATCATTCAAGTTAGGCACAACTCAGCTAAAGTATGCCTCTGAATCCAGGTTGAAGTAATCGTTGCAAGAAAATTCATCAGGATGCAACTAGATACACCATTTATACAGCATTTTTTTGTATCTGTTCTGTTGAAACCACAGTGCTATGGACCAATGATCCCATCCTACTACATTTGCACTGATCTACAGAAGCCATTAGAGCTTGAATAGTTAAACCCTATTGGAGGACTCAGCTCCCCATATCCAAAAGCCAAGGTGTAATTCAATACACTTTCAGAAAGGGAGATTTTTCTCCTTCTTATTTCTCTCCTCCCTTCCCTTTCTGCATTTCCAATACACATGTTGTCATAAAACTAAGCTACCAGAAATCATATAGAAATGAAATTTGTTTTGAAAATCTATACAAAATCCTCAGTAAGCTTATGCTCTTATGAATCTTTATGTCTATACGTATATACATATACATGCATGTCACATATACATGAAGCATATTTATAATATAAGCAGTATATACATATATTTAATATATACACATTCTATATTTATATATACTTATACAGAGAATTCATAGATGTAAAATAAATGTATACATACCACAGAGTGTGCGTGTGTTTATGTGCATGCTTATCTTTTAATAGCATAAACTTTAAGGGGAAGGAAGGGGATAGGAACAGGAACAGGAACATCCAAATGTTTGGGGAAGTTCTGGGATGAGAGAAGCTCAACTAAAATGCTTTTGTGACCTTATCTATGTTGGGTGCAACTGATGCTTTCTGTAATATCCAGATAGATGCGTCTTGTTAACTGCCTCATCCTGTGCTGTCATCATTACTGTAATTAATGAATTATCATAGCAAACTGCAGTGACTATAAAGTTTTAGAGAATAAGCAGCCGTTACCTGTGATAGTATGGGTTGGTGGACACCAATGGCATATATTTTACATTGGACTGGTTAGGGACGATGACAAAGTCCTTTGCTTAAAGGTAAAAAGAAATCAGCTCGGAACCTTCCTAAATGAAAACTTTGCCCTTTTGCTGCCTTTCCTAATAGAAAACAAGTTAAAATGTACCATTGGGCAGGTTAATTGACTTACAAGTATGTCTTTTTAATAAGTGTCATAAAGTATGTCATGCAGCCGAAACTTGCTTTCAGTGCATTTTTTAAACTGTTGTCAACCAGATTAAAGTTTATTGTTCGCATGTAAGTTTCCGTTTTCAAGCAGTAATGAAAGACATTAAATTGATTTGCCATGCGTAGATATGAAGTGGGTTATGTCCTTTACTCTTTGTCAATGTGCCTTTCCCAGATGCTTGCTTTCTTTGCTGTTTGTTTAAGCAATGAATGTTCATGGAGTGTTCTCCCTTCCCCATGGCCCGAGATGCAACTCTTCATTCTTTTGGTGTCCCATTTAAGTTAAAGGCTAGTGTATACAGGGACCTGGTTCACCACAGCTTCAATCTTACCTTTTTTTAAGTCTTTGGAGTTTTGATGGAGAAGTGATTGAAGAAATCCTATAGTGAATCAGACTTTAATAGGGTGCTGTTCGGGGCATTGAGTGTCTGTCTTTGTACAGCACCAGCACGGTGGGACCCTGTTACTGAAATTAACATCTGGCGTAACTCAAGACTATAAAAACTCTGGAATAAATCCAACATTTGTCTACTTAAAACACAGTATAGCAATTGAGATTGTGCCTCATCTTGGAAGAAGGAAAGGACAAATGAAATTAAAAAAAAAAAAAGTGTTTTCCAATGAGAAAAGATTAATTTTAAGGGAAAGGGTTGGTTTTCAACAGTAACAGAGGGAAGAACATTGCAAAGCATGGCAGACATGGAGAAAATTCCTGGAGCAGGAGGTATTTAAAAATGCTCTGATGAAGAGTAGGATTACATCTACTAATATCCTGTTTCCTTGAAATTTTCTAAGTGATACACCTCACACTCAAAAAAAGTTCATGGTTGTAAAAACCAAACAAACAAACACAGAAACAAACAATAAAAAAAATGAAAACACCCTTCCAGGGCTGTATTTGCTGTAGAAAGTCACAAGTGCTGCCAGTTCAATATCTCTGTGTGCTGGTAGTAAAAACCATTTTTAATTTATATTTTTATTTTTAATAATTTTTTGCTGATTCAACAGAACTGACAAATCTTCATTGGTTTGTGGTTGTTTGGTTGTTCCCCCTCCCCTCCCCGGGACACAAAATGACAATCTTTCAGGTCCAGAAAACAGCACAGTTCAGATGAAGAAATTTATTAACCTGTTATAAACTTTCATCTCAATCAGGAAATTACAGACTCCTTTGCTGCAGAGTTACATTTCAGTTACCCAGATATTTCTGAAGTTATTGAGCTGATAAAGATTTCAGAATTTTTTGTTAAATGAATATTTTTACAAGCTATTTACAGTAAATTCATCAAAGCTACATGTTAAGGATGCTAAAATGGATCCTGCAGCTCAAAGTAGTCTTCTTATTGACGTAATAAGTTGAGACAGCACTGGGCTTTTAAGGATGTATGGGTAGATCTCAAGGACAAAGAGATACAGAGTGGTACTTGTGGTAACATCACGGGATAACATTGCTTTATTACAGAATCACAGAATCACAGAATCACTAGGTTGGAAAGGACCTTCAAGATCATCAAGTCCAACCATTAATCCAGTGCCACCATGTCCCCTAAACCATGTCCTGAAGCGCCACATCCACACATTTTTTCTAGGGGTTTACTTCTGACTAATTTAAGTAAATCCTATTCTTGGCAAATGATATAAATTAACCCAATTTCTCTACGTGTGGAGGAAAGAACAAGGTCTTAAATAAAACTGCAGCACATTTAACAGAATGATTTCACTGTTACCATCCATAGCTATATAAATCCGAAGTCCTGCCTCAGCCTCCAGTGAGGTTCTTCTCTTTGACTTCAGTGGATTCCATGGCTCCTTCCCCAATTTTGGCCTTAGCAGTGAAAGAAAAAGCTCCAGAAATTTTGTCTTGAAGCCAGCTCCTCTGAGTTTCCCCCTTCCCTCAGCATCCTCCAGGCCAGTGTGGTTAGTTATTGACAAGACTTTCATTTATATACTCCCTATGCATACATTTTATGTGGGGTTTTTTTACATAAGTCCTTCCTGATTTACACCCCCATCGCCATCCACACCACAGCTCGCTCACACCCAGAAACTACCAGATACATGCACTTATTTGGTTTCCATTTTCCAAACTAAAGACATCATGATCTGGACACAGTAAACAAAGCCAACTGGAAGCTGCATGAATAATTCAATCACTCACTGAGGATTGACCAGGCAGGCAAGATGAAGCCGCTTCCCCCAGATTAATAAAGGCTTTTATGGAACGATAAAAAGAGCAATAATTCAATCATTTTTTTAAAGGGCACTGAATATAATGCTTATTAAGTGCTGGGTACAGCTGAGGTGTGCACTGGGATGAAATAGAAAACATTCTCAGCAGCAATATGCCAAATGCATGTTTTCCCCTTTTGCTGACAGGCAGATAACCTGACCCAAGCATTTAATAAGATATACTTACTGATTTTTCCTTCCCCACCCCCCTTCCTTTTGAATTGATTTGCCAGGTCATGGTACACTGCTAGAAAAAAAAAAAAAAAAGAAAAGAGAAAATTAAGAAGGGAGTCTATATTTCCCTCTCTTCTGCTTCCTATGACAAAGTGCCATGTTTACAGTTGAAAATAGAGGCAGCAGTGACAGGAAG